>NC_133336.1:5189609-5345237 GCF_042186555.1 Aquarana catesbeiana
CACATTCTAAAAAAATATATATAAATTTTAATGATTGAAAGTATCAAAATATAACACAACAACACAACATACAATCATAAAAACAAGTGCCACACTACATACAGCGAGGATAACCCGCAGAATTTATACAGAGCATGTGTGTGGAATTATTGTCTCGACCGGTTTCGCGGCTGGAACCGCTTCTTCAGGAGAACTCTATAAAGTAATTTTAGAGTAGTTTAGCTGAATACATATGTAAAGATTTACATACATAAAACAAAGCAGCAAACATAATAAGTCACAGTTGTAGTCACAGATCACAGTACATACATAGTAACATTAAGGACAGGCTCACCCGCTTGAGCGGAAGTAGTGGGACAGCGGAACCCAACACAGAATCCCCCCCGCGGCGGACACGGGGGATCTATGACCGGACTCTAATTTGGTAGAGAATAGTAATAGAATGATAGTAAATATAATGATGTTATGGTGGTTAAAACATTAATTGCGTGGTGAGGGAAGCAGCACTGCCGTCACATTTCCACCTTCATACCTCTCCTCACTATACAACTTCGGGATGATGGTACCTACACCATATTTTACTGTTTCATAAACTGAGGCCTTACTACTCTTTATGACCGCATACTGTAAATATATACGATGGCAAAGAGGCTCTCCTGCGCCAGATCACGTACCTAGCATGTCATCTGGTACTTCCGGGTTTGGGCCCGCGGGAGCCAGTGTCAGACCTCCCTCCACGCCACCCCCCCCCCCCCCCGGTATGCAACAGATAGATTGATGCATAGCATGAAAAAGAGAAAACTCCTGATTGGCCGAAACAGAGAACTCCCGATTGGCCATTGAGGAGGAGGGAGGAAAGGGAAGCCGCTGTCGTCGTGATGACCCGTGGAGAGCAGGAAAATGGGAGGCCGCCACCACCGAGCAGGGGAAGCCACTGGTGATGGGGTAAGTGCTACCGACGGACCAGGGGAGGGGGGAGTTATATACTTTTCACCGCCCCCCCCCCCCCCCCGGTCGGTCGGTCGGTAGCACTTACGCCATCACCAGCGACTTGCCCTGCTCGGCGGCGGACTCCCATTCTCCTGCTCTCCACGGGTCAAAAAAATATTCCACTGGCCGCCGCTGGTGGGAGCTGATTGTCAATGCTTCGGTACACTGACAGAACGGCGGTCTACCTGTGTAAACAAGGCAGATCACCGTTCTGCCACTACAGAAGACATGGATCCTGTGCCTATGCCAAGCAGAAGCACCGATCCATGCCTTCTCGCAGTACTAACACCTCCCCCCACAGTAGTAAAGCACATCTTAGGAACACATTTAACCCTTTGATCGCCCCTGATGTTAACCCCTTCCCAGCCAGTGTCATTAGTACAGTGACAGTGCATATTTTTGTTTTAGCACTGATCCATGTATTAGTGTCACTGGTTCCCAAAAAGTGTCAGTGTCCCGCATGTCCGCCGCAATATCAGTCCTGTTTTAAGTCACTGATTGCCGCCATTACTAGTAAATAAATAAAATATCCCATAGTTTGTAGATGCTATACTGTTTGCGCAAATCAATCAATATACGCTTATTGCAATATTTTTTGGTAAAAAAAAAAAAAAAAATGTCGAAGGATACCCTTTGTCCTTTAGGAAAAAAGGACATCAATTTTATTTGGGTACAGCATCGCACGACTGCGCAATTGTCAGGTAAAGCGAAAGAAGTGCCGTTAAAAAAAAAAAAATCCACATGGTGGGCATGAATGGCGCTTCCTTTGAGAGGTGGTAGAAAGGTGGTAATAAATACAGCCGCCTCTCCTTCACATTACAGCCCTCACCGGTTCTCTGTAGATTGTCAGCTCTTGTTTGTCATGTAAGAGTTAGAAAAAACACTCCTGAAGGCATATCCGTATTAAAGGGGTAAATATTAGAAAGAAAGGGGCCAAAAATCGTGGTAGATGCTTCCCTGGGGGGTATACCAGATGACGGATCAGTCATGGTTGATCTCTCTTCTCACCATTTACCATCTATTTTGCAATAATTATGCATGGAGTTACAGATTTTGAGCTACTCATCATATGGTCACTAGTATTTGGAAAACGAGGTTATCTTATCTACACGGTGATGTTTGACGTCTATTTGGGAGATTTCCATCTGCGGATACTTATGTGCTGACAAGATAGTGAGACCTGTTCCTTTCAACAAACCCCTGAGTGTGTCCTGACGAAGCAAAACAACGAAACGCGTTGACGCACAGAGGCTCACTGCTGTCTACATGGTGTCATATTTTTGTTCACGCCATACACCCATGTCAATTGTGTGTTAAATTGTCTGTTTTTTTAATTTTTTGATACTTGCTCTGTGTCAGAGATCATGAATCAGGCTGAGACAGAAGTTCAGTTAAATCACACGTGTTTAATAATAAAAGTAAAAAGAACAAAAGTAGTCAAAACATATCCAAAGTTCAGTAACCAGAACGGATAGACAGCCAAGCCAGAAGTCAGGGATCAATGTAGTGGAACAGCAAGCAGGATCTGGAGCCAGAAGGGATGTTGGCAAAGCAAGTCTTTAAACAGGAACGCAAGAGATAGTCTCTGTGATGTTGACCAAGGCGAAGGCATAGATCCTCTGGACTGATGAGCAGGATCATCAATAGCTGAGTAACTGTGGAGAGAGATGATAGCTAGAAAATAGCCGACAGCTGAGTGGCCAGCTCAGAGAAGGAAGGGCTGAGCCCAGCCCTGACACTCTGTTTAATTTAATTAATTGTTACCAATAAAATCTATTTTATTATACAATCGTCCATCTTGCCTCTAAAGTGCGATCTAGGGCCATTTTTGGCCCCTTTCTTTCTAATATTTACCTCTTGTTTGTCATCTAGAACCCTGGTGTCCAGACTGTGGCCTGATAGTATATGATGTGCGGCCCTCGGACCTCAGCAGTCTGTAGCAGGAACATTGATTGGGGTAATAGCATCGATCTCTACAAGCTTCATGTAACATCTTCCCAGTTCCTGTCCTCACTCTCTGACCATGAACAATGTATCCTGTCCTCACTCTCTCTCCACCAATGTATCCTGTCCTCACTCTCTCTCCACCAATGTATCCTGTCCTCACTCTCCCTCTCTCTCCACCAACAATGTATCCTGTCCTCACTCTCTGACCATCAACAATGTTTCCTGTCCTCACTCTCTGACCACCAACAATGTATCCTGTCCTCACTCTCTGACCACCAACATTGTATCCTGTCCTCACTCTCTGACCGCCAACAATGTATCCTGTCCTCACTCTCTGACTGCCAACAATGTATCCTGTCCTCACTCTCTGACCACCAACCAATGTATCCTGTCCTCACTCTCTGACCGCCAACATTGTATCCTGTCCTCACTCTCTGACCGCCAACAATGTATCCTGTCCTCACTCTCTGACCGCCAACAATGTATCCTGTCCTCACTCTCTGACCATCAACAATGTATCCTGTCCTCACTCTCTGACCACCAACATTGTATCCTGTCCTCACTCTCTGACCGCCAACAATGTATCCTGTCCTCACTCTCTGACTGCCAACAATGTATCCTGTCCTCACTCTCTGACCACCAACAATGTATCCTGTCCTCACTCTCTGACCACCAACAATGTATCCTGTCCTCACTCTCTGACCGCCAACAATGTATCCTGTCCTCACTCTCTGACCACCATCAATGTATCCTGTCCTCTCTCTCCCTCTCTCTCCACCAACAATGTATCCTGTCCTCACTCTCTGACCGCCAACAATGTATCCTGTCCTCACTCTCTGACCCCCAACAATGTATCCTGTCCTCACTCTCTGACCCCCAACAATGTATCCTGTCCTCACTCTCTGACCCCCAACAATGTATCCTGTCCTCACTCTCTGACCCCCAACAATGTATCCTGTCCTCACTCTCTGACCACCAACAATGTATCCTGTCCTCACTTTCTGACCACCAACAATGTATCCTGTCCTCACTCTCTGACCACCATCAATGTATCCTGTCCTCACTCTCCCTCTCTCTCCACCAACAATGTATCCTGTCCTCACTCTCTGACCGCCAACAATGTATCCTGTCCTCACTCTCTGACCCCCAACAATGTATCCTGTCCTCACTCTCTGACCACCAACAGTGTATCCTGTCCTCACTCTCTCACCGCCAACCATGTATCCTGTCCTCACTCTCTGACCGCCAACAATGTATCCTGTCCTCACTCTCTGACCACCAACAATGTATCCTGTCCTCACTCTCTGACCACCAACAATGTATCCTGTCCTCACTCTCTGACCCCCAACAATGTATCCTGTCCTCACTCTCTGACCACCAACAGTGTATCCTGTCCTCACTCTCTCACCGCCAACCATGTATCCTGTCCTCACTCTCTGACCGCCAACAATGTATCCTGTCCTCACTCTCTGACCGCCAACAATGTATCCTGTCCTCACTCTCTGACCCCCAACAATGTATCCTGTCCTCACTCTCTGACCACCAACAATGTATCCTGTCCTCACTCTCTGACCACCAACAGTGTATCCTGTCCTCACTCTCTGACCGCCAACAATGTATCCTGTCCTCACTCTCTGACCACCAACAACTTATCCTGTCCTCACTCTCTGACCGCCAACAATGTATCCTGTCCTCACTCTCTGACCCCCAACAATGTATCCTGTCCTCAGACCTGTTTCCCGATTGGCCAAAGTGTCAGGCAATCCTATTGAATGCCCAGCTCTTTGGTGGAAGAGGAGACACACAGCAGAGGAAGCTGGAGGAGCGGACACCGGAGCCGAGGCAGCTACTACTGCACTCCAGGAGAGGAGACCACGGCCCCGCCACATGAGCGGGTAAGTGCCGGACTGCCTGTAGGGGGAGGGGGGCGGGGGGACTGTCAGTGCCACCCTGCTGGAGGGGGGTGTTTGTTTGCCGCTCCCCCAAAAGAAGAACCCACCAGCCGCCACTGTCTCTGACCCTCATTTCCTCGGTTAGGTCTGCAGCCTCTGACACTCCTCTCCAGCATTCCATATATTGAACATTATGTGCGGCCCTTTGGTGATGTCAGGGGCCACATTTGAGACCCCTTTAGCTCATATGTTGACAACCACTGGTCTAGCAGATCAGAAGTCCACCCTGGACACCCAGCGAATGTATAAATGTCCAATGAAATGATATTCACATAGCACGGGGAAGAAATCCCGCTCACAAGGCTGGTTTCTGCGTTTTTTTGGCTTGGATGGTGTTGGAGTCGGTAATAGCGGAGTTTCTGGAGGTCATATTGGAGACATGGTTCCCTCTCGTACTCGGGTCGCAGTGTCCATTAATTATGCATCCTGAAATGTGTCTCATAAAAGATTGAAGGCCTCCAGGTTGGGCCGTGTTCGTTGGCAGATGGCGTTTTGACTCAGAGACTGACAAGTGAACGGATGATCGCAAATGTACACAAAGCTTTTACAGGAAAAGATATGGAGCTCCAGAGTCACCGGCTCCAGTGCAAAACAATTGTAATTAGGGAAAGCCGAATCCCGTGTGTGGTTGTATCACCTAAACAAGTTCACCGACACATACAGTGCCTTGAAAAAGTATTCATACCCCTTGAAATTTTCCACATTTTGTTACATCCAAAAACGTAAATGTATTTTATTGGGATTTTATGTGATAGACCAACACAAAGTGGCACATAATTGTGAAGTGGAAGGAAAATGATACATGGTTTTCAAAATATGTGAAAAGTGTGGGGGGGCATTTGTATTCAGCCCCCTTTACTCTGATCCCCCTAACTAAAATCTAGAAGTCACCTAATTAGTAAATAGAGTCCACCTGTGTGTATTTTTATTCTCAGTATAAATACAACTGTTCTGTGAAGCCCTCAGAGGTTTGTTAGAAAACCTTAGTGAACAAACAGCATCATGAAGGCCAAGGAACACACCAGACAGGTCAGGGATAAAGTTGTGGAGAAGTATAAAGCAGGGTTAGGTTATAAAAAAATCTCCCAAGCTTTGAACATCTCACGGAGCTCTGTTCAATCCATCATCGGAAAATGGAAAGAGTATGGCACAACTGCAAACCTACCAAGACATGGCCGTCCACCTAAACTGACCGGGCTGGGCAAGGAGAGCATTCATCAGAGAAGAGCCAAGAGGTCCATGGTAACTCTGGAGGAGCTGCAGAGATCCACAGCTCAGGTGGGAGAATCTGTCCACAGGACAACTATTAGTCGTGTTCTCCACAAATCTGCCCTTTATGGAAGAGTGACAAGAAGAAAGACATTGGTGAAAGAAAGTCATAAGAAGTCCTGTTTGTAGTTTGTGAGAAGCCATGTGGAGGACACAGCAAACATGTGGAAGAAGGTGCTCTGGTCAGAGGAGACCAACATTCAACTTTATGGCCTAAAAGCAAAACGCTATGTGTGGGGAAAACTAACACTGCACATCACCCTGAACACACCATCCCCACTGTGAAACATGGTGGTGGCAGCATCATGTGGTGGGGATGCTTTTCTTCAGCAGGGACAGGGAAGCTGGTCAGAGTTGATGGGAAGATGGATGGAGACAAATACAGGACAATCTTAGAACAAAACCTGTTAGAGTCTACAAAAGACTTGAGACTGAGGCGGAGGTTCACCTTCCAGCAGGACAACGACCCGAAACATCCAGCCAGAGCTACAATGGAATGGTTTAGATCAAAGCATATTCATGTGTTAGAATGGCCCAGTCACAGTCCAGACCTAAATCACATTGAGAATCTGTGGCAAGACTTGAAAATTGCTGTTCACAGACGCTCTCCATCCAATCTGACAGAGCTTGAGATATTTTGCAAAGAAGAATGAGCAAAAATGTCCCTCTCTAGATGTCCAAAGCTGGTAGAGACATCCCCAAAAAGACTTGTAGAGAAAGGGGGTTCTACAAAGTATTGACTCCGGGGGGGCGCCACACAAATGCCCCCCCCCCACACACACACACTTTTCACATATTTATTTGTATCACTTATCATTTTCCTTCCACTTCACAATTATGAGCCACTTTGTGTTGGTCTATCACATAAAATCCCAATAAAATACATTTACATTTTTGGATGTAACATCACAAAATGTGGAAAATTTCAAGGGGTATGAAAACTTTTTCAAGACACTGTAGTTCCTTATGAACCTTGCTTTGTGCACTGGTCCTAATAATTTGGTGGAGAGAGATTATGGTGTGGGGAAGTTTTCCAGGGGTTGGGCTTGGCCCCTTAGTTTCAGTGAAGGGAACTCTTAAGGCGTCAGCATACCAAGACATTTTGGACAATCTCATGCTCCCAACTTTGTGGGAACAGTTTGGGGATGGCCCCTTCCTGTTCCAACATGACTGCGCACCAGTGCACAAAGCAAGGTCCATAAAGATATGGTTGAGCAAGTTTGGGGTGGAGGAACTTGACTGGCCTGCACAGAGTCCTGACCTCAACTGGATAGAGTACCTTTGGGATGAATAAGAGTGCAGACTGCGAGCCAGGCCTTCTCATCCAACATCAGTGCCTGACCTCACAAATACACTACTGGAAGAATTGTCAAACATTCTCATAGACACCCTCCTAAACCTTGTGGACGGCCTTCCCAGAAGAGTTGAAGCTGTTATAGCTGCAAAGGGAGGAGCCAACTCAATATTGCACCCTACAGACCAAGATTGGGATGCCATTAAAGTTCATGTGTGTGTAAAGGCAGGCGTCCCAATACTTTTGGTAATGTGACATACTGAAGCAGAGCATGATCCCCTCCCTTCAGAGACTGGACCGCAGGGCAGTATTCCAACATGATAACCACCCCAAACACACCTCCAAGACCACCACTGCCTTGTTAAAGAAGCTGAGAGTAAAGGTGATGGACTGGCCAAGCATGTCTCCAGACCTAAACCCTATTGATCATCTGTGGGACATCCTCAAATGGAAGGTGGAGGAGCGCAAGGTCTCTAACATCCACCAGCTCTGTGATGTCATCATGGAGGAGGGGAAGAGGACTCCAGTGACAACCTGTGAAGCTCTGGTGATCTCCATGCCCAAGAGGGTTAAGGCAGTGCTGGAAAATAATGGCGGCCACACAAAATATTGACACCTTGGACCCAATTTGGAGATTTTCACTTAGGGGTGTACTGACTTTTGTTGCCAGCGGTTTAGACATTAATGGCTGTGTGTTGAGTTATTTTGAGGGGACAGCAAATTTACACTGTTATACAAGCTGTACACTCACTACTTTACATTGTAGACAAGTGTCATTTCTTCAGTGTTGTCACATGAAAAGATAGAAGAAAAGATTTACACAAATGTCACTGAGGGGTGTACTTACTTTTCTGAGATACTGTGTGTGTGTGTGTGTGTGTGTATGTGTGTGTATATGTATATATATATATATATATATATATATATATATATATATACACACACAAAGTGTCAGTAAAAAATGGAAATAAATCTAATGTGTTGTGTCAGTAAAAAATGGGTCTTGTCAGTACCTGCTACAATTGAAAACAAAGAAAATATTAGGACAAGTTTTTGTAGTTAGTTTAGACAGACAAAGTATCGCTTTGAAATGTCTTGGAAATCTATACTTTGTGTAAACTAACTATAAAAACTTGTCCTAATATTTTCTTTGTTTTCAATTGTAGTTGTGACAATAGATGATGCCTTATGGTTCCTGAAGAAGCCATTTAGCGAAACATGTCAAGCAAAGAGCATTTGTCAACAACATAAGAAACTGTATTCGAATTTACTCTTCTTGTTTTTAAAGATTAGTTCATTTTAATGTTAAAACACAAACAAATGTTTGTTTGTTTTTGACTTGTGTGGTATGGCACCTTTTTAAAGTCCCTTTTATTTTTGTTTCCATAAATTTGACTCGTCTTCAGCCTTTTGTCATCCTGGGGAAAGGAAGGTGTAGGACTGGGAGCAGATCAGGTTTGCTCTCATGCATGTTGTAAATGTGCTGACAAGGAACATGCCTACAAGGAGGTGAGAGCAGAGGGATGACCTCTCCGGTCTGTTTCTGCTCCTTTTTATAGACTTGGGGCTGAGAGGAGACCAGGCTGTCGGGTCGCTGGGCTGGCTGTGCTGTCTAATAAGGCTTTGTAAATATCAGGACTGGTTGTACAGAAATAAAACTCCTTTGGCGTCTACAAAGACTTCCCATAGAGGAAGTTTATTCTGTGTTGTTATTACCGGTTTGCCCCGGGGGTAGCCTTCTATCCCCCCCCCCCCCCCCGTTTTCTGTTATTCACAATAAACGCCCACAACAGTCATGTACAAACCTCTTATTTTTCAATAAATGTTTATTGGATGGATTTACTGGTAACCATAGTAGCTGTTCTCATTAGCAACCATTATAACGTCTTATTGAATAATAATATATTTATATAGGATTTCCACTTCTCCAGCACATTACAAACCTCGTCTTATCGAGTCGTCTCTCTGATCCCATCGGGGCTGTGATATTCTGCTGTACAAAGGGAGACAATGGCGGACGTCATACCCACTACTCCCAACAATTTGAGATGGAAATGAGGGACACCTGCTCACAAATGTATGTAGGCATAGGACACGCCCCCTGCCACACCCCCTTAAAGGAGAATTAACACAAAAAAAAGGTTAATTAAATCCACAAGGACTTTTTTTTTTGTTTTGTTTTACCCCTACTATTCCTTTATATTAGCTTTTAGAATTTACAAATTCTGCAATTTAGAAACTGGATGAAATGTTTAGTGCCGGGAAACACTTTTTGAAAGATAAAAAGTGCATTTTATATACATCTATATAGATCAGACCAACATGAGGGACAAATGAGGTGGAATGAGCGATCCACAGTTTTCCCCAAAACCCCACGGAAAGGTTCAGTGATGTCACTGACACCTACCCTGTTTCCCCGAAAATAAGACCTAGCGTGATTGTCGGTGATGGCTGCAATATAAGCCCTACCCCCCCAAATAAGCCCTACCCTGAAAATAAGACCTAGAAGGACTTTAACTAGGGCTTATTTGGGGGGTAGGGCTTATATTGCAGCCATCACCGACAATCACGCTAGGTCTTATTTTCGGGGAAACGGGGTAGGTTCAAAGCGTTGGGTCTACGATAAGTATCTTTAACGTTTAACTGACTATGTTTATTTTCAGGTTTTACTTGGTTTGGACAGGGATCTATTAAAAAGAAGTACATTTTTTTTTTTATTGTGGAAGGTCCGCTGTAGGATAAAAAAAAAAACAGACATTGAAACAGATCATTTGTATGAGAAAAAATTTCAATGGATCCATTTTTCTGGAGGCATCTGCCTGGAAAGTCAAAAACTTTCTTAAATGGGAAAACCTAAATTCAGCAAAACATGGTTAATGGATACAAAAAAAAAAGTCACCTGTATCTTTTTTTGTTTTGTTTTGGGTTTTAAAGGTTAGAACAAAATTATAATGTGATGTTGCTATTTGGGCCCATAAGAGGAGGAGAAGCTTGACTCTTGGTCTAGTAGGTTGCAGAAAGCAGACCCATATTACCCGTTAAATCAAAACCGTGAAACGTTAAATTTAGAATGTTGAGTTCAGCCGATCGGCAAGGGTTGGTTAACAGATGACGCTGCTGCAAATTGCAATTCAATATTTACATCAGATGAGGTTTTGTAAAATTGCTACGAATTTCTATCCGGATACAAGATTCATAAGTGAGAAGATCCCGACCCTCGTGGACTGAGTTGGACATCACTGAACCATATGATGGAAATGTCGCTTATTCATCCCGGAAAGACGAGGCCTCGGTTCATCTTCATTTGTGTCTTTAGCTATGAAATAAAACATTATTTACAAAAGAGGTTTTTATCACAAACCGATTAGTTTGCCAAGCACCGTGTGAACCAAGTGTAGACCTTCTCTTCAACATCCACTTTCCTGACAAACCTGATTCTGTAAGTCGGCTCAGCAAAACGATCAAGCTTGGCCTTGGGGGCATAGTCACAAAGCTGCGGATGATTGGGTTTCCACCAGGCACCCGTCAGAAGAAGTAACACATCTACAATAGTACTCTCGAAGAGCTCGTTAGCTTGATTCTTTTTCTCGTCATTCATTGGGAAAACCAGTTTTGATGTACTCAATAGCTATAATTCTTGTCCCCCCCCCCATGATGATCTGCTGTACTAGGTGTCTGGATTCCAACAAGATTGTTTTATTCATTTATCTCTTAGTGTTGGTCATTAAATGTCCTCATATTATTACACATCTTGTTCTGTTACTGCTCTGGATCAGGGGGGTCTCCAAACTTTCTAAACAAAAGGCCAGTTTATTATCCATCAGACTTTAGAGGGGCCGGGCTATGACCAATAGGAGAAGAAAATGTCCTGGCATCGTTAACAATGCCTCATCATTGGTGTCAGTGGGAGGAATAGTGCCCCATCATTGGTGTCAGTGGGAGGAATAGTGTCCCATCATTGGTGTCAGTGGGAGGAATAGTGCCCCATCATTGGTGTCAGTGGGAGGAATAGTGTCCCATCATTGGTGTCAGTGGGAGGAATAGTGTCCCATCATTGGTATCAGTGGGAGGAATAGTGCCCCATCATTGGTATCAGTGGGAGGAATAGTGCCCGATCATTGGTGTCAGTGGGAGGAGTAGTGCCCTAGCATTGGTGTCAGTGGGAGGAATAGTGTCCCATCATTGGTGTCAGTTAAAGGATCAGAGCCCCATCATTGGTGTCAGTTAAAGGAACAGTGCCTTATCATTGGTGTCAGTGAGAGGAATAGTTCCCCATAGTTGGTGTTAGTGGGAGGAATAGTTCCCAGTCAGTGGGAGGTATAGTGCCCCATATTTGGTGTCAGTGGGAGGAATAGTGCCCCATATTTGGTGTCAGTGGGAGGAATAGTGCCCCATCATTGGTGTCAGTGGGAGGAATTGTGCCCCATCATTGGTGTCCGTGGGAGGAATAGTGCCCCATCATTGGTGTCAGTTAAAGGAATAGTGCCCCATAATCGCTGTCAGTGGGAGGACTAGTGCCCCATATTTGGTGTCAGTGAGGGGAATAGTGCCCCATATTTGGTGTCAGTGAGAGGAATAGTGCCCCATATTTGGTGTCAGTGGGAGGAATAGTGCCCCAGTATTGGTGTCAGTGGGAGGACTAGTGCCCCATACTTGGTGTCAGTGGGAGGTATAGTGCCCCACTATTAGGTATTCATGGGAGGAATAGTGCCCCATATTTGGTGTCAGTGAGAGGAATAGTGCCCCATATTTGGTGTCAGTGGGAGGAATAGTGTCCCAGTATTGGTGTCAGTGGGAGGAATAGTGCCCCATTATTAGGTATCAGTGGGAGGAATAATGTTCCATACTTGGTGTCAGTGGGAGGAATAGTGTCCCAGTATTGGTGTCAGTGGGAGGAATTATGCCCCATTGTTAATGTCAGTGGGAGGAACAGTGCCCCAAGGACCAGATAAAGGAAAGCGACATCCGGCCACCAGACTGCAGTTTGGAGACCACTGCTATTAGATTAATACCTCATACACTACATGGTCAAAAGGTTGAGGACACCTGACCATGACACCTTCTCTATGGCCATACACGAACACTTCTTCAAATGGTTGGGGTTCAGGGGTTCCCAGTGAAGGGCACTGCCTGATATGTGGGTGGGATGACACTATAAGTGAAAGTTGGTTCCAATCGATCCACCATTAAAATTATTTTTCCTTCAAAAAAGCAGATTCGTGGCTGAACTGTAGTGTAGGTGGACCTTGTTCTGGTCCTAGGCGGCTACCTCTCTGATAGCATCAAAGGAAGCACTTGCCAGATGGTACATTCTTGGATGTGTACTGCGAAGGGCCTAGTACCAAAGTTCATCTCACTTGAAGGACTTCTTGGAGCATTTAATGGTTAAAAGAATCAAATACAGCCAATGTGTATCGGGGGGGGATCCTCCCCTTCTTCAGGGCTTAATAAAATCATGACAGAATACAGTGTTAAGGCTCGATGAAGACTATAGTCCCCCGTTTGCACTTGGTGCCTGAATTCAGCCATGATTGTTATTAATTTATTCATTTGTTATTAAATGAATTTATTCATATTATCACACATCTTGGTCTGTTGTTGCTCTGGATTGAAACCTTGTGGACTACAGGGCCAAAAGTTTGAGGACACCTGACCATGAAACCTACTATAGCGTAAGATATGTTCATACTCCTCTAAATGATTAAGTTCAGGGGTTGCCAGTGAAGGGTACTGTTAATACCACATCACACAGACATTGTAGACAAGTGTGCTCTTGCAACCTTGTGGGTACAGTTTGGTGAAGACCCTTTTTTGTGCTCCAGCATGACTGTGCCCCTGTGTAAAAAAAGCCAGCTCCATAAAGACATGGTGGGACCAGTTTGGTGTGGAGGAACTCAAGTGTCCTGTACCCCAACCCTAATGAACACCTTTTGGGATGAAATTCCCCCAGACACCTTACAAAGTCTGGAAAGACTTCCTAGAAGACTGGAAGATGTAAGTGCCACAAAAGTGGGACCATATATTAATTGCTATGGGGGGAGGGGGGCAAATCCATAATAATGGCCATAGAGGAGGGGACCAACTCTACACTCTTGGTCATAGGGGAGTGAAGGCAACTCCATATTAATGGCCATAGGGGAGGGGGGCAACTCCAAATTAATGGCCATAGGGGAGGGGGACAACTCCAAATTAATGGCCATAGGGGAGGGGGAGCAACACCATATTAATGACCATAAGGGAGGGGGCAACTCTATATTAATTGGCCATGGTTTTAGAATTGGATGACCAGCTAGCTCATATAGGTGTGATGGTCAGGTGTCCATGGATTTTTGGCCATATAGTATAATAATTGTTGCTCATTTTATGGAGCGTTTGTGGATTATGCCATGATTACTTTAAAAGGATTCAATGTTACATTAGTCAATTTGAGGAAGCCAAATCCACAAATACATGGTTTGTCCAGTTTGGTTTAGAGGAACTCCAATGTTCTGCACAAAGCCCTGACCTCAACCCTACTGAACACCTTTGGGATGAATTTGAATGCTGATTGTTACCCAGGTCTTTATACTAGAATACTTTGTTGTCTGTTTCTTAGTAGGCATCCTGTATTTATGGGACATGGCCCTTTAACACCCAAGGCAAAAATAAAGCCAAAGCACTCCCTCAACCCCCCACCCCTACCCACATGAACTGTGAACTACCATGGAAGCATACGTTGAAGGTCCTTCCCCTCCTGCCAATGCGCTCAAAGAGGGTTAGTGATTGTCAGAAGTTCAGGGATACTACAAATTGTGGTTCTTTTTTTTTTTTTATTTCATGGAGCTATTTCTTCTTCTTCTGAAAATCCACCAAGGTTACATTATGCGGTTGATTTACCAATTGCAAATATACTGTGCACTCGCTCCAGAGCTTAGTAAATGAGTAGAAGCTCTGCTGACTTCCATCATCCAATCACATGCAAGCAAAACAAACTGTCTTTTTTATTTTTTTTTATTTTTCTTGCTCGTGATTGGGTATTCTTTGCAAAGTGAAGCTTTACCTCATTTACTAAGCTCTGGAGTAACTACACTTTTTCAACAAAGGAGAGAGGTATAAATACTCTTATTACCAGAACAGGTGGACTCAAATGTCAACGACAGAGTCCTACAGGCATGGTGCCGGAATCGGCAGATACACGAAACTCCGAAGGGTCCAGGACCTGGGAAGATGAATCCAGGGATGTTATGGATGACCACCAAACCAACCTCCAATGGAAGGAGAACCGAGACTGGATCTGCAAACAATGACAACATAAGCATCCAAGCATGCATGAGTAGAGAGCTCCACCATTTGTTGCCCAAAAATGCCCTTTTTGGTCATTTTGGGCAACAAATGGTGGAGCTCTCTACTCATGCTTGGATTCTTATGTTGTCATTGTTTGCAGATCCAGTCTTGGTGCTCCTTCCATTGGAGATTGGTTTGGTGGTCATCCATAACATCCCTGGATTCATCTTCCGAGGTCCTGGACCCTTCGGAGTTTCGTGTATCTGCCGATTCCGGCACCATGCCTGTATGACTCTTTGTCGTTGACATTTGGGTCCACCTGTTCCGGTAATAAGAGTATTTATACCTCTCTCCTTTGTTGAAGATGTGCTCACCTTTGATGTTTCCTATACCGGACAGTGCCAGCTTATTCCACCTCTCATTCAACATTATTTGGTGGTTGATGCGCCGGCCTCCTCCAATAGATTTCCTCATTTATTGGACTTTTATACAGTCTTTATCACATGCTACTTGTGTACATTTGACTTTTGCGCTGCTTCACTTATATAACAATATTTGTGCTGACTTGTTAGCGCTACAATATTCACCATTTGATTCTTTATATGTTTGTCACATTTTTATGTTGCTGCTTTTTCCTTGTCACTCGAGGGTTGGCGCAGTAACGCCCGTATCCATAGTAACTACACTTGCGGAGCGCGCAGTCTATTTGTCTGTCTTTTTAGTAAATCGACCCCTATTGTGTCTTCTTTAGCAGAGTTTCTTCTTTGACGAAATTCTTATCATTTCAGCCCTGCAGTCACTCGGCGTAACATTTATTGTTACAAATTAATGACATTTAAAGGGCCAGTAAACATGAAAAGCGACTCTGTTTTATAGAAAAGACCAATTATTAAAGTAGATGTGAAATCCCTAATCGATCGTCAGTTTGCTAAATCCATGTGGGTCAAACACAATTTCCTTTTAATAGCAATTTGGTTTCAGCATTTTTTCATGGTTTGCTGATTTCCTCCAACCCTTGACTGTCTGTGTGGCATTTCTCATGGTGACAACAGTGGACCATGACTGTGTAATGTGTGGAGATGGCCGCTTGTAGTCCCCATTGGGAAGCCTGTGTGACAAGGTAGGAGCACAGGGGCAGAGCGTTGTCACCATATAACAGGAAGTGAGTGGACAAGGACATTCATATAAGGAGGATCACAAGGACTATTTTAAAAGTAGAACTAAAGGCAAAACTTTTTTTTTTTTCAATTTGGATAGAGTAAGGTAGGGTTATAACCCCTGTCCGTGGTTTATTTTTTGCCATGTGTGTGCCCAGGGGAGATTTCCCCTCACTTCCTGTCCCATAGCCACAACAGGAAGTGAGAGGAAATCCATCCAAAGTGAGGGAATCCCTGGTTATCACTAGAACTAGTGTCCCCATTGGAAGATTTCCCCTCTATTCCTGTATTTGATGTCAACCCAGTTTTTTACTTCTATCCAAAAACTAAGCCTTTAGTTACACTTTATTCATAGGCGTGTGCACAGGGTGTGCCGATGGTGCCTGGGCACACCCTAATCACCCCATGCACATTAGAGTTATCTCTCTGTGAGCCAGCGGGAAGATGGGAAATATTAGATATGTGCAATTCATTTAGTTCCGAATTCGTTTTTTAATGAATTTCGATCATTCGGAAATATCCGAATTAACGACAACCCGCTTAACTAATTTTTCCGAATATTCGTAAATTCGTAAAATTCGGAAATCCAAAAACCTGAAAATCTGAAATAATAACTAACTAATTATAACTTAACTATTTCTAACTATTAAGATGACGTGTGCAATGCCGAAAAAATTTGTTAGTTTTCATTTCATTCATTATTTTTTTTTTTTCGCTTTTCGGGTCATGCGTTATAATCGCAATTCGTAAATTAGAAAATTCAAAAATCCAAAAATAAGAAAGAAAATCCGAAAATTCTAAAAAAAAAGAATAACTAACTAATAAATAACTAACTATTAAATTATAGGTATTGGAATTTCATTTGAAATTTGGCTCTTAGTGAACGTAACGAATACGAATTTATCCGAAGTTACGAATTATCCGAAAAATAACGAATGCCGCATCTAAACGAATGGAACGTAACAAATTCATAATAATAAATAATAATAAAAATGTTTTAATATTATTATTATTTGTTATTAATTTGTCCTGTTCCATTTGTTTAGATGCGGCATTCGTTATTTCGGACAATTTGTAACTTTGAATAAATTCGTATTCGTTACGTTCACTAACAGCTAAATTTGAATGGAAATTCCAATACCTATAATTTAATAGTTAGTAAAAAATTACATGATTATTAGTTAGTTATCATTTCAGATTTTTGGGTTTTTGGATTTCCGAATTTTACGAATTAACGAATACAGACAAAAACAGACAAATTTAAAAGGAAAAATTCCAATACGTATAATTTAATAGTTATTTATTAGTTAGAAAATCCTAGAAAATTCGAAAGAATAACTAACTAACTAATAAATAACTATTAAATTATATGTATCGGAATTTTTCCTTTCAAATTTGTCTTTTAGTGAACATAACGAATACGAATTTATTCAAAGTGTCCGAAATAACGAATGCCGCATCTAAACAAATAGAACGGAACATATTAATAATAAATAATAATAATATTAAAACATTTTTATTATTATTTATTGTTATGAATTTGTTACGTTCCATTCGTTCAGATGCGGCATTCGTTATTTCGGATAATTTGCAACTTCGGATAAATTCGTATTCGTTACGTTCACAAACAGCCAAATTTAAAGGGAAATTCCAATACCTATAATTTAATAGTCTGTTATTTATTAGCTAGTTGGTTATTCTTTCGAATTTTCGGATCTTCTTGTTTTTGGATTTTCAATTTTACAAATTGCGATTTATAACGCATGACCTTTTGAAAAGCCAGATTTTGCATTCTAAAAGTAGCAGTGACTTCATCACTGTGCTTTACGTAGCCTGTGCTGAGAGCAAAGCTGTGGGAGGGGCCCAGCAGGCCCCACCCACTACAGAAAACTACAGGAGGGAGGCGGAGACAAGACCAGTCACCCTGCACAAGGAGAGAGTAGTGGTGACCGGTCTTTATTACAGGAAGTTCCTATACATAGACAAAGGGACAGAATTGTTCCATGCTAAATGACTGAATACCTGGAAGAAAAACTCAAAGGACACCAAGACTCAAGTAAGAATACAAATGCCTCTTGTATTTAGACAATATTTGTTTAGATAGGAGTTCAGTTTTAGAATGTATTTAAATGTATTTGAACTTTTCCATTGAAAGTCTTACAATGTTGCCAGAAATGGTCCCTTTGTATCTCTGGAGACCATTTCCTACATAAAACGGACTCCCTGGCTGGTATTCCTATTGAACGACATGCAGACATTCTTTGATGGGTGAATGGGGTTTCCCGTCTACTGGTCCTTTAATCGTCTGGATCGTCTGGATAGCAGTTATGTGTAACATCTGAGGCTCTCATCCAGCACTGACTAAATGCTGGTTCCGGGGCACGTCAAGGTACATAATGCTGCCCCCAAACTCACACTTCCTCCAGGTGTTGGGCAATGGCAGCCTCCATGGCTGGATAGGAGCCTTGGTTGAGACACACAATAGCCCCTGCTATCAGTTTCTTTTTTTTTCTTAGTGAAGCACGGACCCCAGTTATCAATGTTTCTCCAGGAAAAACCATCAAACTACACCAGCCAGTCAGGAGTCAAACCCATTTTAGGGAATGGCAGTTTGGAAAAGAATTTTGGATTGGGTGGGTCATGTGGCTTTCATTCCAGGAACTTTGAATAAATAGGTCCCAACATTCAGTTTTCCCAGGGCCTCTATTCGTTGGCATTTACAGCTTCGTTCGGGGCCACGTAAGATACTTGTCCACTTAAGGTTGTCCTTCTTCAGTCGGTCTTCATTCGCTGCGTGCTGCCTACAATCCTCATTCCCCTTTTTAGAGTAGAGATAGGTAGAGTGAGTTTGTTAAAATTGGTTTTGTCTTTGGCAAAATTTTCACAACTTGGGTACTTTTTCACTGTTTACCTAAATATGGGGGCAAATGGGGGAGGGGGACATTTTTTTTGGTCCAAGAACAGGTTCGGGGTGGTTTAATGGAACTTCCAAAACTGTTGGGAGCCATTAAAGCTCACTACGCCCTTTAAATACCACCATCAGCCAGCTTAATTTCACATTCTCCCTTGACTTATATACATTTTACTGAAATAGCAAAATTTTACCAAAATTTTTTTTTGAAAAAGAAAACTCTGGATTTCTCAAATTATCAATTAGGAGTAGGTTTTTTTAATGTTTTTCTCAATCAACTGCAGATTGATTTTACACCAATTCATAGGAGGTGTCTGCCAACTCATATGCATATGCGTCTTCTTAGTAAGTGACTCAAAAAGAAGTAAAAGGAAGGATAAGGATGACAATCTGTGCACATACAACCTAGGGAGTGAATCCCATGATCCCCATACCCCAGGCATTCCTCTACAGTCCCAGTAGATTAACAGCTACCTTTCACTGTTGACCTAAATATTAAAGATAATGGGGGGAAATTTTGGTCCAAGAACAGGTCCAGGGTGGTTTATTGGAGATTACGTAACTCTTGGGAGTCATTAAAGCTCCCTACACCCTTTTAAATACAGTACCACCTACAACCAGTTACATTTCACCTTCTCCCTTAACCTCTATGCATTTTACCAAAATGGCAACATTTTGCCAAAATTTTCATGAAAAAGAAAACTCTAGATTTCTCACATTCTCATTTAGGAGTAAAAGTTTTTATTTTGGTCTCAATAAACTGCAGGTTGAGTTTTCACCAATTCATATGGGGTGTCTGCCAACTCATATGTACTGTATATATGTGTCTCCAAAAAGAGTTAAAGGAAGGATATGGATGATAGTTTGTGCACATACGACCCAACAATGTCAGTTCCTATAAATCTATCCTGAGAGGCTTCCTTTTAAGAGTAGGCACCGCAAGACATCTACAAGTAGCTTTATCATCTGCCAGATCTTCATAGGTGCATGTTGTATGGAGGCTTCGATTTCTGCTCCAAGTTGGAGCTCTGCTTCACCACCAACCAGTCAGAGGCCAGTGATGTGCTCTCTAATACTGATTCTACATGTGGCGATTTTCTAGCATTTTCAACCATCTTTCCACAAAAGAGAAGGATCATAAAACTTACCACCAACAGTTTAAACCCTTTTGGCTTTTTCAATAGTAACTGTTGGTGGCAAGTTGCCTTGATATATATGTTTAATTTTGCAAAATGAGTTTGGATGAAAGTGGTTAAAATGTCTATAACATTATTGTAGCTTAAAGCTGATTAGAAGAGAATCTGAATGATAATGAAGGTGCTTGCAGGTAACTTGTAACATTTGGATATCCAGTTTTGAATAAATGGCTCTATAATATTAGGAGGAATGGGAGTGAGTCACATGACCCCCCCCCCACACCCCTGGCATTCCTCTACACTCCCAGTAGATTATCAGATTGGGAGTGGTGATGGGGTGTGAAGGTAAGGTTAGTAAGCAATGCTGGTGAGGTTGGCATGAACGTGAGCCTGTTGCTTTCTCCTGCAAGGGTAAAGCACAGTTTTGCATTAATGTAAAAAAAAATTGATTATATATAAAGCAGCCACAGCATTGTCTGTCTCTCCATACGAAAAAAGGAAATGGGTATTTTCAAATATTAACAATTTGTAATTCTGAACATTTCATTTAGACTATTATGTGAGAGCAGGGTTTAAAACAGAGACATCCTTCAGCGGTGCTACAGGGAACAGTATTTGAGCCCATCCCCTCATAGAGACATTGGATCTTGCCAGAGAACATGACACTCTATACTGACTGTCCCTTGAATGTGGCATGCAGCATGTGGAGCAGAGGCATTGTCAGGCCTTGGTATCTGGGGCACTGGACCTGGGTCTTCAGCCAAGGGGACCGAGTCTCAAACCTGCGTCTACTCCTGGACATAGGTCTTTAGCAAAGTACACCCAGTCTCAGACCTGCATCTACTCCTGGACATAGATCTTTAGCTAAGTCCCTCAGGTCACCAACCTGCATCTACTCCTGGATATAGATCTTCAGCCAAGTTCTCCAGGTCACCAACCTGCGCCTACTACTGGACATAGGTCTTTAGCCAAGTGCCCCAGGTCTCAAACCTGCATCTACTACTGGGCCTAGGTCTACAGCCAAGTGCACCAAGTCTCAGACCTGCGTCTACTCCTGGAAATAGGTCTTCAGCCAAGTTCACCAGGTGTCCAACCTGCATCCACTCCTGGACATAGATCTTACACTAAGCGCCCCAGGTCTCAAACTTGCATCTACTTATGGACCGAGGTCCTCAGCCATGTGCCCCAGGTCTTCAACATGCATCTACTACCTAGTTGGACTTGTCTAGGGTGGAGCATCTGCAAAGGCAGACTTTGTGCTGCCTCTATTGTTGGTCAGAAATTGTATTGGATGTTTCAGGCCTGCTACTATAGACCAAGCAACAGACAGGAAGAATTTCTTTATATCTGGAGAAGAAACCCATGTGCTGCCCTGATGACCAACGAGTCTGAAACAGCTGTGCACAGCTTGGAATAAAAGACGCTATAATATTAGGCTGTGTATATAGTTATCTAAAGAACATAAAGAAATGATTTACATGGCCTTACCCACTATTCTATAATGAGGATTAGTCCTCTTATTTTTGGAAAATGCAAATGGACATCTAAATATCTTTTATTCTAAGAAGGCTCTACTGCAGCACACACTGTTTCAGTGGAAGCTTTTTGGTTCCTTTTGGCTTATTTCACTAGAAGCTGTTGAGCAATACCTTCTACCTAGAGCAGTGGTCTTCAAACTGCAGCCCTTTGCTTTCCTTTATCCACCCGTTCGAGGCATTATTCCTGCCATGGACACCAACAATTGAGGAAAATTCCTGCCACTGACACCAACAATAGGGCACTATTACTCCCACTGATACCAACAACGGGACATAATTCCTTCCACCGACACCAACAATTGGTCACTATTCCTCCCCCTAATACCAAAGATGTGGCTTTGTTTACTCCCACTGGGTACAGCCCAGCCACCTTAAAGTCTGAATGAACTAGCCAGAAGGGGGGAGATGGGGTAAACAACCCCGGGACTTTTAAAGTGCTTAAAAATATAGGGTAGATAGAGTAGATAGACATGTACATGTTTTTCTTCTCATTTCTCGTATACCATAAATTATACCAAAACTCCTGAGGAAGCTCCAAATGAGCAAAACATGTTGAGTGGTATCTATTGAGTGGCTTTCTACTGTCTACCTAAATTGGATGGGGATATTGAGATATTTTTTAATCATGTTGTGTAATTTGTATCAATTGTAATAATAAAAATCTTTTTTATGGCTAAGCTGTACATGTCTATCTACTCTGTCTACCCTATATTGTTAAGCACTTTAAAAGTCCCCGGGGTTGTTTACCCCATCTTCCCTCCTTCTGTTCATAATTTCTATGGGATGTGGTGCTGAGTTTTGATTGTTCCTGCCCTCATTATTGTCTTTGAATGAACTAGCCCTTTGTTTAGAAAGTTTGGAGACCCCTGACCTAGAGATAAGAAGTTCCCAAAGCAATAGGGACTGTGGCAAACAGAGAGAAAGAGAATAGATGGTGAAAACAGAATAAGACATGAACACTGTTTACTGTGACGCTGTGCAACTTTTCACTCTATGGGGTGACCTAACTCTTTTGGAACCCTACCAATGGCCCTTGCTCAGGGTAAATTTGGGGTTTCGTCACCATTGACACTCACTCTGTCAAAAGATCTCATTGCCTGCTTTGAGATTTGTTCTTGCTTTGAGGTGCACAAGATCTCACGTGGGCCCAGATGCTGCTGTAAATGCCCTTTGGCATGGTCTCCACTAAGGTTTACCGTTTTGGCCATGCAGAAGAAAGCATGGGCTATATTTTGTGAACCAAGTAGACTTGTTTTTGTTTGTTTTTGTTTTTTTTTTAATTCGGCAGCTCTGTCTTTTTTGGAAATACATCTTGTAGTTTCTTCCGTAACAGTCAGCCTAGAGGTATTGCATAGTAGTTATACCACTGCTGTGTTTTCTTTGATAAAGTATTAAGTGCATGCAATTCTGTTGGTATTCATGAACATTAAAGGCGCGGTCCCATAGAAAATAACATAGGGTTTGTATCTCGGGTACTAAAACTCTGCGCATGCGGGCGTTCCTGTCCACGTCCTCCGTCCTTTAAATTGCGGTTTACCACCTTCCTCGTGCCAGCGTCACAGTATTTTGCGGGCAGTCAATAATGGCCGTAGGCTCATCCACTGGCCATTGTGAGCTCTCACTGGCCTTTCCACAAATACAGAGGGAATTCTCCAGCCTAACTGCACATGTATTCTTTCCAGAATGACGGGTGCATGACCAAGTCTCCAGCCAAATGGCCCATGCCATCTACATTGCAAGCCATCTTTGGGCAGGGCTTGTCTTTTCCCCCAAAGAAAAAGTTCAATGGCTCTTCTACCATGAAGGGTTTGTGGGAGCTGCTTGACCATGACACTGGTACCTTGGATTTAGGCTGTTTCAAGGGTCATTGCATATTCAGCTCGGGTGGTGCCGTTTTCTTCCTTGTGGAGTGGTTTCCTGCAAGAATCAAGGAGATAAACGGGTCAGTTTTATACACTGTAAAGAGTTGTGTGCTTGTGAATAAAAGTAAATTTAGTTTTTTTCTGTACTGTGGTTGCTTTAAGACTTGGAAGTCTCCAGTCCATCTTCTAAGGGCATTGTAAAATAACATCACAATGATTTAGCTGTGACTTTGTTTATACAGCTTGATAGGAGAGAAAGGGGGGAAAAAAGAGGAGAGGAATGAAAGTAGACATTAGAAAGAAAAAAGATGAGTGAGAACAAGAGGGAGAGTGTGAGGGTGACCTTCACTTTCTGTCACCAACATGAGGAGTAGGGATGAGCGGAACACCCCCCCCGCTTCGGTTCGCATCCAGAACATGCGAACAGGCAAAAAATTAGTTCGAACACACGAACACCGTTAAAGTCTATGGGACACGAACATAAATAATCAAAAGTGCTCATTTTAAAGGCTTATATGCAGAGTATTGTAATAAAAAGTGTTTGGGGCCCTGGGTCCTGCCCCAGGGGACATGTATCAATGCAAAAAGAAGTTTTAAAAACTGACGTTTTTTCGGGAGCAGTGATTTTAATAATGCTTAAAGTGAAACAATAAAAGTGTAATATTCCTTTAAATTTCGTACCTGGGGGTGTCTATAGTATGCCTGTAAAGGGGCGCATGTTTCCCGTGTTTAGAACAGTCTGACAGCAAAATGACATTTCTAAAGGAAAAAAAGTCATTTAAAACTACTATCGCTAGCGCCGGCTATGATGAACTGTCGGTCCGGCAATACACATAAAAGTTCATTGATAAAAACGGCATGGAATTTCCCCACAGGGGAACCCCGAACCAAAATTAAAAAAAAAAATGCGTGGGGGTACCCCTAAATTCCATACCAGGCCCTTCAGGTCTGGTATGGATATTAAGGGGAACCCCGTGCCAAAATTTTTTAAAAAATGGCGTGGGGGTCCCCCTCAAAATCCACACCAGACCCTTCAGGTCTGGTATGGGTTTTAAGGGGAAGCCAGCCCCAGAATTAAAAAAAAAAATTGCGTGGGGTCCTCCCAAAAATCCATACCAGACCCTTATCCGAGCACGCAACTTGGCAGGCCGCAGGAAAAGAGGGGTGGATGAGAGAGTGCCAGGCCACATGCCCTCAACATTGGGAGGGTGCTTTGGGGTAGCCCCCTAAAGCACCTTGTCTTCATGTTGATGGGAAGAAGGGCCTCATCCCCACAACCCTTGCCCGGTGGTTGTGGGAGTCTGCAGGAGGGGGGCTTATCGGAATCTGGAAGCCCCCTTTAACAAGGGGACCCCTAGATCCCGACCCCCCCCCCCCGTGTGAATTGGTAATGGAGTACAAATGTACCCCTACCATTTCACAAAAAAAGGTTAAAAAACACAAGAGACGGTTTTTGACAAGTCCTTTAATTTCTTCTTCTTTCCACTTCTTCTTCCATCTTCTTTCTTCTGGTCTTCCTTCGGTGTGCTTCTTCTTCCTCCATCTTCTACTTCTCCATCTTCTTCTCCATCTTCTTCTTCCTCCGCTCTTCTCATCCCGCATCTTCCTCCGGCTTCTTCTCCGCTCCGTCCACACGATCCCCCTCTCTTGTGTTTTTAAAATTTTTTTAACCTTTTTGACACTTTTTTGTGAAATGGTAGGGGTACACTTGTACCCCATTACCAATTCACACGGGGGGCCGGCATCTGGGGGTCCCCTTGTTAAAGGGGGCTTCCAGATTCCGATAAGCCCCCCGCCCGCAGACCCCCACAACCACCGGGCAAGGGTTGTGGGGATGAGGCCCTTTTCCCCATTAACATGGGGACAAGGTGCTTTGGGGGGCTACCCCAAAGCACCCTCCCAATGTTGAGGGCATGTGGCCTGGTACGGTTCAGGAGGGGGGCGCTCTCTCTTCCCACCTCTTTTCCTGTGGCCTGCCAGGTTGCGTGCTTAGATAAGGGTCTGGTATGGATTTTGAGGGGGACCCCCACGCTATTTTTTTTTTTATTTTGTCACGGGGTTCCCCTTAATATGCATACCAGACCTGAAGGGTCTGGTATGGAATTTAGGGGGACCCCTACGCATTTTTTTTTTAATTTTGGTTCGGGGTTCATCTGTGGGGAAATTCCATGCCGTTTTTATCAATGAACTTTTTTGTGTATTGCTGGACCAACAATTGATTATAGCCGGCGCTAGCGATAGTAGTTTTATATGACTTTTTTTCCTTTAGAAATGTCATTTTGCTGTCAGACTGTTCTAAACACAGGAAACATGCGCCCCTTTACAGGCACACTATAGACACCCCCCAGGTATGAAATTTAAAGGAATATTACACTTTTATTGTTTCACTTTAAGCATTATTAAAATCACTGCTCCCGAAAAAACGGCCGTTTTTAAAACTTTTTTTTGCATTGATACATGTCCCCTGGGGCAGGACCCGGGTCCCCAAACACTTTTTATGACAATACCATGCATATTAACCTTAAAAATTAGCACTTTTGATTTCTCCCATAGACTTTTAAAGGGTGTTCCGCGGCTTTCGAATTTGCCGCGAACACCCCAAATTGTTCGCTGCTCGACGAACAACCAATGTTCGAGTCGAACTCATGTTCGACTCGAACATAAAGCCCATCCCTAATAAGGAGGTCTACAAGACAGCCTGGCAGTGCTGGAGAAATTCAGTGTGACACGGGCACTACACATCAAACACCCCCCCCCCCCCCACAAAAAAAAAAGCACAACAAACTTTAGTGTTCCACGGAAATAACACTAAGCAAATAAGAGTTCTTCCTTTATATGAAACAACTGCACTCTTGGGGGCGTGGCTTTGGATGAAGCTGGCTGAGGTTGCTTTGACCTGTTTACAAACCCTTGATTCACACCTATGCGTTTTATAGTGCATTTTGCAGAAACTAACTACAGTCCATTTAACATGTCCTATGTCCTATGGATCTAGTACACATCTGTGCATTTTGAGCCGGTGCGGTTTTTTTTCTTTGGAAAAGGTCAGGGACATTTTTCCACAGAGGATTGCGCTTTTGCGTGTAATTAACTTCAATGGACCCGCACCAAAAATGCACGTGTTGCGTTTTTTATGCGTTTTGCATTTTATTTTGGCTAATAGGAAAGTATGATAGTTCTGTTTATGCAATGCGACTTTGATGTGGCTTTTATACTCTCTGGTACTAAGGTAGCATCAAAGTAGTACATGAACCTTTATGTGTCCAAATTTGCATGTTAGGGTTAAGGGTTAGAGTTAAATGTTAGGGTTAGAGTTAAGGTTATAGATAGTTAGGCTTAGAGATAAAGTTAGGGCTAGGACTAGGGTAAGGGATAGAGTTAGGGTTAGGACTATGGTTAGAGAGAGAGTTAGGGTTAGGACTATGGTTAGGGATAGAGTTATAGTTAGGGTTAGGACTATGGTTAGGGATAGGGTTAGGATTAGGACTATGGTTAGGGTTAGGACTACGGTTAGGGATAGGGTTAGGACTAAGGTTAGGGATAGAGTTAGGGTTACGGATAGAGTTAGGGTTAGGGTTAGGACTATGGTTAGGGTTAGGGTTAGGACTAAGGTTAGAGATAGTTATGCCTAGGACTATGGCTAGAGAGAGTTAGAGCTAGGACTTGGGTTAGGGATAGAGTTAGGACTATAGTTAGGACTATGGTTAGGGATAGAGTTATGGTTAGGGTTAGGACTATGGTTAGGGATAGGGTTAGGACTAAGGTTAGGGATAGGGTTAGGACTAAGGTTAGGGATAGGGTTAGGACTAGGGATGAGCTTCGTGTTCGAGTCGAACCCATGTTCGACTCGAACATCGGCTGTTCGATCGTTCGCCGAATTGTGAACGATATGGGCCGTTCGCGCCAAATTCGTGTGGCGCGTCACGGCCCATAATTCACTGCGGCAGTGCATTGCTTGCTGATGATTGGCCAAGCATGCACTATGACCCGCATGCTTGGCCAATCACAGCGCCGCCTTAACAGAGAGCCATAATTGGCCAAAGCCAAGGAGGCTTTGGCCAATTATGGCTCAGGGGATTTAGTACACGCCCCACACTATATAAGGTCGCCTGCACGGCGGCCCTGTGCAGTGTGTTCCGGTGTGCTTAGAGAGAGAGAGAGACAGTGTCATTTCATTTGAGTTAGCTAGATTAGGCAGGACAGTCAGTCAGTTAGCTGCACTTAAAGTGTATTGTGTATATATATGCATCCCAGGTGTTGCATATATATATATATACACTGTATTCAGTTTAGCTAGATCCGTTCCTGTTATCTTCTAGACTATTTACATTTAGTGCAGTGCGTCCTGCTCACAGTGTTCAGCTAGATCCCTTCCTGTTATATTCCTACTGACAGGCAGGCTTGTCTTGTTACAGTATTTTGAAGAAAATTACTGGTGTTCTTTTGATCCTATTAGTACCACAGTCAGGCAGCTAGACTATTTACATTTAGTGCAGTGCGTCCTGCTCACAGTGTTCAGCTAGATCCGTTCCTGTTATCTTCTTACTGACAGGCAGGCTTGTCTTGTTACAGTATTTTAAAGAAAATTACTGGTGTTCTTTTCATCCTATTAGTACCACAGTCAGGCAGCTAGACTATTTACAGTTAGTGCAGTGCGTCCTGCTCACAGTGTTCTGCTAAACCTACAAGTTAGTGGGGTGCGTCCTGCTCACAGTGTTCAGCTAAACCTACAAGTTAGTGGGGTGCGTCCACCTCACAGTGTTCAGCTAAACCTACAAGCTAGTGGGGTGCGTCCTGCTCACAGTGTTCAGCTAGATCCGTTCCTGTTATCTTCTTACTGACAGGCAGGCTTGTCTTGTTACAGTAAATACAGCTACGTGAAGAAAATTGCTGGTGTTCTTTTGATCCTATTAGTACCACAGTCAGGCAGCTAGACTATTTACAGTTAGTGCAGTGCGTCCTGCTCACAGTGTTCTGCTAAACCTACAAGTTAGTGGGGTGCGTCCTGCTCACAGTGTTCAACTAAACCTACAAGTTAGTGGGGTGCGTCCACCTCACAGTGTTCAGCTAAACCTACAAGCTAGTGGGGTGCGTCCTGCTCACAGTGTTCAGCTAGATCCGTTCCTGTTATCTTCTTACTGACAGGCAGGCTTGTCTTGTTACAGTATTTTAAAGAAAATTACTGATGTTCTTTTGATCCTATTAGTACCACAGTCAGACAGCTAGACTATTTACAGTTAGTGCAGTGCGTCCTGCTCACAGTGTTCTGCTAAACCTACAAGTTAGTGGGGTGCGTCCTGCTCACAGTGTTCAGCTAAACCTACAAGTTAGTGGGGTGCGTCCACCTCACAGTGTTCAGCTAAACCTACAAGCTAGTGGGGTGCGTCCTGCTCACAGTGTTCAGCTAGATCCGTTCCTGTTATCTTCTTACTGACAGGCAGGCTTGTCTTGTTACAGTAAATACAGCTACGTGAAGAAAATTGCTGGTGTTCTTTTGATCCTATTAGTACCACAGTCAGGCAGCTAGACTATTTACAGTTAGTGCAGTGCGTCCTGCTCACAGTGTTCTGCTAAACCTACAAGTTAGTGGGGTGCGTCCACCTCACAGTGTTCAGCTAAAGCTACCTGTAGAAGGTTGGTGGTGTTCTCATACTACAGGCAGGCAGTTGATTTTGCTAGCTGCAGTATCAGTACATATATATATATATATATCCCAGCTTAGTGCAGCTACAGGCCATTAGTATGTCTGGAAGGCCAAGAAGGAGAGGCAGACAGTCACAAGCCAATAAGAGAGGGCAAGCAGGCTCTGTGTCTAGTGCTGGTCGTGGAGACGGTGCATCCTCATCAGCACGTGGCCATGGGACACGCTTGGCCTTTTTTTCGGCAGCTGGCCATGTTGAGCCGCAACATGCGGAAGACTTGGTCGAGTGGATGACCAAGCCGTCCTCATCCTCCTCATCCTCTCTCACCCATGCCCAGGGTACTTTGTCTGGCAAAGCAGCGGCCTCTTCCCTCGGCTCAATGTCATCAGTGACTCCTTCCCTAGCCCCACCATGTCCTCCTGAGGAGTCCCTCGAACTGTTTGACCACAGTGTTGGGTACATGCTCCAGGAGGATGCCCAGCGTTTGGAAGGCTCTGATGATGATACTGAGCTCGATGAAGGCAGTAACACGAGCACGGACAGAGGGGGTGCCCAAGAAGGACAGCAATCTGGCAGTCATGCTCCCCCTGCTGCAGCATACTGCCAGGTTTGCTCCAGTGATGAGGAGGGAGGGGATGATGAGGTCACTGACTCAACGTGGGTGCCTGATAGGAGAGAGGAGGAGGAGGAGGAGGCGGCACATCACCAACGAGGCAGGATGCCCTCCAGGGGCCAGCCTAAGGGCAGCACATTGACTGCATCACACCCCAAAGCTCCACATGTGCAGGGCGCTGCAGTCTCTGCGCGTTATTCAAAAAGTTCTTTGGTGTGGGCCTTTTTTGAGACGAGTGCATCAGATCGCACCGCTGCTATTTGCAACATATGTCTCAAGCGTATCTCGCGTGGCCAAAACATCTCCCGCTTGGGTACCACATGCTTGACCAGACATATGTTGACCTGCCATGCAGTTCGTTGGCAAGCGTATCTAAAAGACCCACACCAAAGAACAAAGAGGACCTCTGCTTGCTCCTCATCAGCTGAGATTTCCAACCCCACTAGACCTTCAGTCCTCTCTGAGACCTGCACTGAGAGGAATGAAGGTGTAGAATTAGGTGTGTCACAGCCACGTACTTGTGGGCAATCTGATTTTGGTACACCGACGTCAGATTGTACCAGGCAAATTTCCCTGCCCCAGCTGCTGCACCGCCGAAAGAAGTTTGCTCCCAGCCATCCACATGCCCAACGGTTGAATGCTAGCTTGGCAAAATTGCTAGCACTTCAACTGCTGCCTTTTCAGTTGGTAGACTCTGCCCCCTTCCGTGAGTTTGTGGAATGTGCGGTTCCTCAGTGGCAGGTACCCATACGCCACTTTTTCTCACGGAAGGCGATTACGGCTCTCTACCAGCATGTGGAAGGCAATGTCCATGCCTCGCTGGACAGGGCGGTCAGCGGTAAGGTGCATATTACCGCTGACTCATGGTCCAGCAGGCATGGACAGGGACGTTACCTAAGTTTCACGGTGCATTGGGTGACTCTGCTGGCAGCTGGGAAGGATGCAGGACAAGGTGCAGTAGTGTTGGAGGTTGTTCCGCCACCACGCCTCCAAAATGCTAATGATTGTGACACACCTCTCTCCTCCACCCCCTCCTCTTCTTCTTCCTCCATGGCCTCTTCCTCTGAACCAGCGGTGCTCCGTAGTCGTTCAAGGGGCTACGCAAGTACGCAGGCCAAAAGATGCCATGCGGTGCTTGAGCTGGTGTGCTTGGGGGACAGGAGCCACACTGGGGCAGAGGTTCTGTCAGCTCTGCAGGGGCAGGTTCAGAGGTGGTTGACGCCATGCCAACTTAAGGCAGGAATGGTGGTTTGCGACAATGGCACCAACCTCCTCTCTGCCCTCCGACAGGGACAAATGACCCATGTGCCCTGTTTGGCTCACGTCCTTAACTTGGTGGTGCAGCGGTTCTTGGGCAGGTACCCGGGCTTACAGGATGTCCTGAGGCAGGCCAGGAAAGTCTGTGTGCATTTCCGCCGGTCATACAATGCCAGTGCTCGGCTGACGGACCTCCAAAAGTAGTTTAACCTGCCCAAGAACCGCCTAATCTGTGACATGCCCACCAGGTGGAACTCAACGTTGGCCATGCTGCAGCGGCTGCACACGCAGCAGAGGGCCATCAATGAGTACCTGTGCGACTATGGCACCAGGACAGGGTTAGGGGAGCTTGGTTTTTTTTCCCCACGCCAGTGGGCCATGATCAGGGATGCATGCACTGTCCTGTCACCATTTGAGGAGGCCACGAGGATGGTGAGCAGTGACAGTGCATGCATCAGTGACACTGTCCCCCTTGTCCACCTGTTGGAGCACACGCTGCGTGGAATAATGGACAGGGCACTTGAGGCAGAACAGAGGCAGGAAGAGGAGGACTTCCTTAGCTCTCAAGGCCCCCTTTATCCAGACAGTGTTCCTGCGTGCCCGCCGATCACACAGGAAGAGGACGAGGAGGAAGAGGAGGAGGAGGAGGAGGAGGAAGATTGTGTCAGTATGGAGGTGGAGCCTGGCACTCAGCATCAGCAGCAGTCTTTAAGGGATCAGTCCCAAGAAACACATGGACTTGTACGTGGCTGGGAGGAGGTGGCTGCGGACCATGTCGTCCTTAGTGACCCAGAGGACTCCGGACCGAATGCCTCAGCAAACCTAAGCTGCATGGCCTCCCTGATCCTGCAAAGCCTGCGTAAGGATCCTCGTATTCGTGGTATCAAGGAGAAGGACCAATACTGGCTGGCAACCCTCCTTGATCCACGTTACAAAGGTAAGGTTGCGGACCTTATCTTGCCATCGCAGAGGGAGCAGAGGATGAAACATCTTCGGGAGGCCTTGCAGAAAGGTCTGTGCAACGCGTTCCCAGAGACTGGGAGGTTACAAACTCCTGTTTCTGGACAACGTGTTGCTGAGGCTTCGGTCAGTCAAAGAAGGAGCGGTGGAGAAGGTGGCCGCCTGACCGATGCGTTCAGACAATTTTTTGGTCCGCAGCCCCAAGGTATGATCGGTTCCAGCAACCATCGCCAGCGTCTGTTTTACATGGTGCAGGAATACCTAGGGGCAAGATCAGACTTGGACACCTTTCCCACCGAAAATCCTCTGGGTTACTGGGTCTTGAGGATGGATCACTGGCCAGAGCTTGCACAGTATGCAATTGAGCTACTGGCCTGTCCTGCATCCAGCGTTCTTTCGGAACGCACATTCAGTGCTGCTGGAGGCGTGGTAACCGATCACAGGGTGCGTCTGTCCACTGACTCGGTCGATCGACTGACCTTCATAAAAATGAATGAGTCTTGGATCACCACCAGCTACCAAACACCTGATGCTGATGTAACCGAATAATTTTTTTTGAAATCTCAGATCCCTTCAAAGACTGCCTATGCTGATGCTGAGTGACTATCCCTGAGTAATTATCCTCTTCCTCCTCAATCATCACGCTGATAGCTTGTAAGAACATTTTTGGTTCTGGGTGCCACCACCAGTGCCTAAGGCACAATTTTTCAGCCCCTGTTTAACAGGGGCGTGTAATTACGATTTTTGATGTAATACTTTGCAGCAGGGCTCGTTCCTGCATTCCAACTAGAGTGTCTGTGAGGGGTTGCAGTGTTGTGGCACCAGCACCAGTGCCTAAGGCCTAATTTTTCAGCTCCTGTTCAACAGGGGCATGTAATTACAATTCTTGATCTAATATTTCACAGCAGAGCCCTGTGAGGGCTTACAGTGTTGTGGCCACAGCAACACCTAAGGCCCAAATTTCTGCTGAGTATATAGGGCAGGACCCTACTTTCAAACAACTAACTTACAAACGACTTCTACTTGCAAACGGAAGGAGACAACAGGAAGTGAGAATAAATCTACCCCTAGGAAGGGAAATTCTCTCCTGTAAGAGTTAATATGGGAAAAACATTTCTCCTTTCCACTGATGCTTTCCAATCCATTGGGACAAAAAGTGAGGTGAAATCTTCTGAAGAGGAGGAAAGACAGCAAAACAAATGTCACAGGGGTGATAACCCTTCCCTATGTTTTCCAAAAAGCTTAAAAAAGATTTTTTGGCTGGAGCTAAACACGTTAAAAATGTACCCGTTCTAAATTACAAAGAGATTCTACTTAACAACAAACCTACAGTCCCTGTCTTGTTTGCACCGCCTGTATACTGCTGTTCAGAGTATATAGGGCCTGGTGGCCCCACACCTTTCCTTATTTTAATTTGGGTGCGGGGTTCCCCTTAATATCCATACAAGACCCAAAGGGCCTGGTAATGGACTGGGGGGTACCCATGCCGTTTGTCTCGCTGATTTTCATCCATATTGCCAGGACCCAACATTACATTTTTTAAAAAATGAGATTTTTTCCTTTAAAAATGACATTTGGTGCAGGGACTGTTCTAAACATGGGAAACACGCGTCACTTTACAGGCATACTATAGACACCCCTCAGGTACGATATTTAAAGGAATATTTCACTTTTTTTTTTTTTACTTTAAGCATCATTAAAATCACTGCTCCCGAAAAAACGGCCATTTTTAAAACTTTTTTTTGCATTGATACATGTCCCCTGGGGTAGGACCCGGGTCCCCAAACCCTTTTTAGGACAATACCATGCAAATTAGCCTTTAAAATGAGCACTTTTGATTTCGAACGTTCGAGTCCCATAGACGTCAATGGGGTTCTAACGTTCGTGCGAACTTTCGGTCCGTTCGCAGGTTCTGGTGCGAACCGAACCGGGGGGTGTTCGGCTCATCCCTAGTTAGGACTATGGTTAGGGATAGAGTTAGGGTTAGGACTAAGGTTAGAGAGAGTTAGGGCTAGGACTTGGGTTAGGGATAGAATTAGGACTATAGTTAGGACTTGGGTTAGGGATAGAGTTAGGGCTAGGACTTGGGTTAGGGATAGAGAAAGGTTTCATGCACACTGGCAAAAAAAACCAAAACATTGATTCTACAGGCGTTTGACGTTTTTTTCACCTGCTTGTAGAAGCACTTCTATTGTATTCTACGTGTCTTTGCACATTATGAGAACTACAGACATTTTCTGACAGGGTCGTTCAGAGACAGGAAAAAAAACCTTCTCGATCATGTTTTCTGGAGAAGTTTATGAACTGTAAAAACGTCAATAGCTCCTAAACTCCTGTTATCTCTTGTGAACGTCAAGTTTCAACATTTTTTTTTTTAATTTGGGAGTTAACTTTTGCAGAGGGGAGTGTTGTTAAGTGCAAAAAACGCCAGTAAACTCAAATGCTCATACTCTCATAAACTCGCCTAAACTTTATACAATATGCTCTCAATTTGCGTTTTTTTATATGCCACGTTTTTCCAGCTAAAACGCTGATGTTTTTTTCTGCTCCTAGTATGCATGGAGCCTTAGGGTTAGGACTAGGGTTAGAGATAGAGTTAGGGTTAGGGCTAGGACTAGGGTTAGGGATATAGTTAGGGTTAGGACTAGGGTTAGGGTTAGAGTTAGGGTTAGAGATAGGGATAGAGTTAGGGATAGAGTTAGGGTTAGAGATAGAGTTAGGGTTAGGACTAGGGTTATAGAGTTAGGGCTAGTTTTAGGGATAAGGTTAGAGTTAGGGTTAGAGATAGAGTTAGGGTTAGAACTAGGGTTAGAGTTAGGGTTAGCGAGAGAGACAGAGTTAGGGTTAGGGATAGAGATAGGGTCAGGGATTGAGTTAGGGTTAGGACAAGGGTTAGAGATAGCGTATGGGTTAGGGAGAGAGATAGAGTTAGGGTTAGAGGTAGGGTTAGGGATAGGGTTAGGGTTAAGGGCTAGGGTTAAATGTTAGCATTAGGGTTAGAGATTGAGTTAGGGTTAGAGAGTTAGGGTTAGAGATAAGGTTAGGGTTAGGGAGAGAGACAGAGTAAGGGTTAGAGATAGGGTTAGGGATAGAGTTAGGGTTAGGACTAGGGTTATAGATAGAGTATGGGTTAGGGATAGAGATAGAGTTAGGGTTGAAGATAGTGTTAGGGATAGTGATAGAGATAGAGTTAGGGTTAGGGTTTGGGATAGAGATAGTTATGGGTAATTATTAGGGTTAGAACACTAACCCTAACAATTACCACTAACACAAACAATGATTGCTAACTCTAACCCTAACATGGGACTTTGGACACATAATGGTTCCCGCACTACTTTGATGTGACTGTGATGCTTCTTGAGTGCCATAGAGTGTAAAGTCACATCAAAGTCGCACTACACGAACAGAACTGTCTTAATTTCCTACTAGCCCTCCCCAAAGCAAAACAGAAAAACCATGAAAACGCATGAAAACTGCACAAAGGGATGCAACAATGCATGTTCAAAAATGTGAAAAGCACAGCTAAGCACTCCAAAAAACATCAACCACAGCCTGCATAGATGTGAACCTAGCCTTATGGCTTTGCTAGGTGTGCGGTGTTTGGGACCTCTCTCTATGCACAACTGCAGTCTTGCTTTGTTTTGCATTATTTCTTTGGAACACCGTGAATTTTGTTTGCTTTGGGTTGATGGGTAGTTCCCATATTGCACTGTATTTCTCTAGCACTGCCAAGCTGTCTTGTAGGCTTCTTCCTATTGGTGACGGAAAAAGGCCTACAGCTATGAACCCAACAGCTACGCATACCTCGGTCTAGAAATTACTCAATGTGGAAATTTCAAGCCAAACATAGAAGAACTGAAGGACACGCAGAACCTTTTACTCCATTAGTTCAAACACACTTCTTGCCAACGCCTACGTTCCTGCTGAATGGCTGTGAATGTAAATGGGTGCTGCAGCAACCACCAGCTGGGGACCAAAGACATGCAAAGCAAAAGTATGTCACCAGCACACACCACCGATCTCCAGAACGGGTCCAAAGCTTTATTCAGCAATCACATCATAATACCAGAAGCAACATTTCGGAGCCTCGCAGGACCCCTTCATCAGATCACAAGCCTTGATAAAGGGGTCTTGCAAGGCTCCAAAACATTGCTCCTTTTTCCCTGTCAGAGTAGAGAGATCGCAAACTGGGCATGCGCTGAGATTTGCATCAGAGAGAGCTTGCTCCTGTAATAGTGGGGGTGAGTAGTAACAGCAGGGATCCTCTTAGCAATGTCCTAGCAACAAGACAGGACAAGATGCCAACTCTGGGAGTTTTACCGTCAGGATTCAGGTGGTACTGTACATAAATAGGCTACACCTATAGTAGGGGCATTATGCATCTTTAATCAAAGTGACATACAGGCACCCCCTACCTGCTTTGGCAGTTTTTTGGGGACAGGTGAACTAACCCTTTAAGCGTCTCCTCCCATCTGCTCCCTTCCATAGAAACATAGAAAAGTGACGGCAGAAAAAGACAGTGTAGTCCATCAAGTGACGAGTCTGCCCAATTTTTTTCTTATTGTTTTTTTGGGGGTTTTTGTTTGTTTTTTGTTTTTGTTAAGTTTATTGTCTGACTATAGATCTATGTTTATCCCAAGCATGTTTGAAACCATCTACTATTGACTGTCTCACTACCTCTGCTGGAAGTTTGTTCCCAGCATCAACTACCCTTTCAGTGAAAAAATACTTTCTAAGATTAGTTTTGAACTTTCCTCCAGTTGGTTTAACGTCATGTTGCCGTGTTCTCGATTTTGGTTTCAAACTGAAAAAACTGCCCTCCTGAACCTTATTCACTTCTCTGATGTATTTAAAGGTTCCAATCTCGTCTCTCTGAGTATCTCCAAAAATGATTGCAGGTCAAGCTTCGCAGATTCCCTTTACTGTACTTGGCAATGCACAAGAGGGCATGATCATACTAGGACCACCGACAAAAAGGAAGGAAGGACAGAAGGAAGGCAGGAAAGAAAGGCAGGAAGGGAAGGAAAGGTGGGATGGAGGAAGGAAGGGAAGAAGGGTGGAAGGGAGGAAGAAAGGAAGAAAGAGGGAGGGATGGAGGAAGGAAGGAAGAAAGGAAATAATGGAGGAAGGAAGGAAAAAAAAGGGATGGAGGGAGGGAGAAAGCAAGGAAGGAAGAAAGGAAGGAAGGAAATGAGGGATGAAGGAAGGGAAGTAGGGTGAAAGGGAGGAAGGAAGGAAGGAAGGAAGGAAGGAAGGAAGAAAGGAGGGAGGGATGGAGGAAGGAAGGGAGGAAGAAAGCAAGGAAGGAAGAAAGCAAGAGAAAAAGGAAGGGAGAAAGCAAGGAAGGAAGGAAGGGAGGAAGGAAAAGATGGAAGGTGGAAGGAAGGAAGGTGGAAGGAAAAAAAAGGGAGGGAGGAAGGAAGGGAGGGAGGGAGAAAGCATGCAAGGAATGAAGGAGGGATGGAGGGAGGAAGGAAGAAAGGAGGGAGGGATGGAGGAAGGAAGGGAGGAAGGAAGAAAGCAAGGAAAGAAGCAAGGGAGAAAGCAAGGAAGGAGGGATGGAGGAAGGAAGGAAGGAAGGAAAAGAGTGATGGAGGAAGGAAGGAATGGCGGAAGGAAAAAAAAGGGATGGAGGAAGGAAGGGAGGAAGAAAGCAAGGAAGGAAGCAAGGAAAGAAGGAAGGAAAGAGGAAGGAAGGGAGGAAGGACGCAAGGAAAGAAGGAAGGAAAGAGGGAAGAAGGGAGGAAGGAAGCAAGGAAAGAAGCAAAAAAGCAAGCAAGGAAGGAAGGAAGGAAAAGAGGGATGGGTGAGGAAGGAAGGAAGAAAGGAGGGATGGAGGAAGGAAGGGAGGAAGAAAGTACTGAAGGAAGAAAGCAAGGAAAGAAGGAAGGAGGGATGGAGGAAGGAAAAAAGTGTGAGGAAGGAAGGAAGGAAGGAAGGAAGGAAGGAAGGAAGGAAGGAAGGAAGGAAGGAAGGAAGGAAGGAAGGAAGGAAGGAAGGAAGGAAGGGAGAGATGAAGGAAGGAAGGGAGGGATGAAGGAAGGAAGGAATAACAAATAAAAGCAGAGAAAGAAAGACCTGCAATGTAATGAGAATATCATTCCATAACTGCCAGTAGAAGACAGAAAGTTTCCGCTCTGACCTGTGAAATGACAGCATCCTCTCCTACTAATGGGCTGATTTGATAATCAGACGGCTCTTAAATGCCTCCCGCAGAGAGAGGCAGCAATTAGAGCGGTGTAGTGGCAGTAAACAATCAATTCTGTTCAGCTGCTGTTCTCCGCAATTATATCACTACGGGAAGAATCTGAGGCTTCCAACACACAATCGTGTCTAATCCAGCCGTGTTGGGGGGGCTCTGCAGTGAGATTAGCCGAGAGGCCACAGCATTCAGTTGGCCTACAATTGGATGGAGGAAGAACTAAAGACAAACAATGTATTTTACTGCAATTGTGAGAGAAACTTTCCCCCTAATTCAGCCGGGTCTCTAAATTCCCATATTCGCCCTTAGTTGGGTATCTATATTCCCATATTCCCCCTTAGTTGGGTATCTATATTCGCCCTTAGTCAGGTATCTATATTCCCATATTCCCCCTTAGTTGGGTATCTATATTCACCCTTAGTCAGGTATCTATATTCCCATATTCACCCTTAGTTGGGTATCTATATTCACCCTTAGTCAGGTATCTATATTCCCATATTCCCCCTTAGTTGGGTATCTATATTCACCCTTAGTCAGGTATCTATATTCCCATATTCCCCCTTAGTTGGGTATCTATATTCACCCTTAGTCAGGTATCTATATTCCCATATTCCCCCTTAGTTGGGTATCTATATTCACCCTTAGTCAGGTATCTATATTCCCATATTCTCCCTTAGTTGGGTATCTATATTCACCCTTAGTCAGGTATCTATATTCCCATATTCGCCCTTAGTCGGGTATCTATATTCCCATATTCCCCCTTAGTTGGGTATCTATATTCACCTTTAGTCAGGTATCTATATTCCCATATTCGCCCTTAGTCGGGTATCTATATTTGCCCTTAGTCAGTTATCTATATTCCCATATTCCCCTATAGTTGGGTATCCATATTCCCCCTTAGTTGGATATCTATAATCCCATATTCCCCCCTTAGTCAGGTATCTATATTCCCATTTTCCCCCTTAGTCAGGTATCTATATTCCCATTTTCCCCCTTAGTCGGGTATCTATATTCCCATAGTGTCAATGGTTTGCATACTAGAGCTTCACCGAGGCTCAATAATCTTAGTGACTAGCAGTGCTCAGGCAGCTTCTGAATTCCTCTTGGGAGAGGACCAGTCAGGTGGGCTGTATGGGGCCCGATGATGATAACAGCAGCCCTGGTGCCATTCATTCATTAATGGCACCCCCTTACATTGGCAAAATGCCTGTGTTTTCACATGCGCAACATGCCATATCACCATGCGATTCCATGCAGCGCAATTATAAAATAGGGGTCTGGGACTATTTTTACCTGCATTTCTGCAGGTAGGGCAGCCTATTGACATGAATGGGCTGCCCCACCCTCCAAACCAGGGGTAGCATGTCCATTAGGGGCACCCGGGCGATGCCCCCTTTTTCCAGGCCACCCCCTATATGCAATGGAAAGATTCATGCATAGCATGATTCAATCCACGGCCGCTGCGGCCACCCCCTATTCATGCGTCCGGCCCCTTTCAGGACACCAGGTGCATGAACTACAGTGGCTGGATTTTTTTGAAGCGCAAAGCGAAGAGGAGAAGAGCCGCTGGCTGATGCCTGGATGCCCGATCCCAGTTGATGCCTGGATGCTCGATCCCCACCACTACTCCTCGGATGCCCAATCCCCGCCACTACTCCTCAAATGCCTGATCCCCACCAATGCTCCTCAGATGCCCGATCCACGCCACTACTCCTCGGATGCCCGATCCCGCCACTACTCCTCGGATGCCCGATCCCCGCCACTGCTCCTCGGATGCCCGATCCCCACCACTGCTCCTCGGATGCCCGATCCCCACCACTGCTCCTCGGATGCCTGATCCCCACCACTGCTCCTCGGATGCCCGATCCCCGCCACTACTCCTCGGATGCCTGATCCCCACCACTGCTCCTCGGATGCCCGATCCCCGCCACTACTCCTCGGATGCCCGATCCCCGCCACTGCTCCTCGGATGCCCGATCCCCGCCACTGCTCCTCGGATGCCCGATCCCCGCCACTGCTCCTTGAATGCCTGATCCCCGCCACTGCTCCTCAGATGCCTGATCCCCGCCACTGCTCCTCAGATGCCCAATCCCCGCCACTGCTCCTCAGATGCCCAATCCCCGCCACTGCTCCTCGGATGCCCGCCGCCTAGATGGGGTAAGTGCCGGTGAACCGACCAGCAGACAGCAAGGGGGTTTGGAGTTGCCATGGGGGGTGAGGGCTCGGTTGATTGCCACCCCCCACAAACAAAAAACAACCAGCTGCCACTGCTCGGAAAGTGGGTCGTACAAGTATGAACCTAACTGGTGGTGGCTGGTGGTTTTTTGTTTAAGGGGGCGGCAAACAACCACCCCCCCCAGTGGTACCTTAAACCCTCACCCTGGTCCACCAGCACTTACCCCATCGGCGGTGGGGATCGGCAGGCACATCAGGGATCAGCAGGCACAAAGCGGCGGGGATCGGCTGACACATCGGGCGGGGGATCAGGCTGCGGTGGGCATCTGGATAGAGGGGGGTGGTGCCCTTAAAGGACGGGCCGCCCCTGAACCCAACCTTAGAGACCTATTGCCGGCTGCAATCAGCAAGCAATAGATCTTTAGCGGTGATCTGTTGCTGCAAATGAAAGCTGCACAGAGCTACATCACATCTGTCCTAGCCTTTGTGCTGTGACTTCACATATGGCACCACTTCACTATGTAAACGTAAGGCAGAAACATTGGGGGGAAATAATAGAGTGGAGCAGGCATAAAGCTTGCACCACTTTTTTAAACTGAGAAAAGCATTTTTAAACCCAGCATTTCATATTCCTGATATGTGTCTGCTGTCCATTGTATTGGTATGAGAAGGTCTCCTGTTCTTTTTGTATCGCTTCCTTTGTGTGAAATCCCTGGCCTCCCTGCCAGTCCCCCTGCTTTCCAATTTAAAAAACTGACCACACTAAGCAAGAGAGCACACAGTGGTCAGTTCTGTAGCTGTGCTGGGAACTCAGTCTGCTCTCCTCCAATAATCAGACTTGTCCTGACACACCCCTCCTGCACAGCTTTTCATTGGGAAGTTTAGTGTGCTGCAGTCCCCCCCCCCCCCCAGCTCTTATGCAGCTGAGAACAGAGGAAATGTGATCACTTATATAAAAGGGGAAAAAAAGGGTATCTAAAATGTTTTTTTTTTTTAATATCTATACACAAATGTTTTGCATTTCATGTCTATTTTAAACCGAATTGGTTGTTTTACAAGGTGAGGGTTTACAATCACTTTAACTAAAGGGGTGCCATCTGTTCCTGGTCTATGCTGGTTCTGTCAGAGACACTGCGCAGGACCAGTCCCCCTGAAGCTGCAAGCTCTTCATTACTCTAATTGCCCCCCCCCATCAGCCTCTGCTGGAAGGTAAAAGAGAGGGCGGTAGCCTTGTAGGCTCTGCTCATATAGTGTTATCACTGCATGAGCAGAGGGAGGGGTGTGTGATGTCTGCTGACAGTTCATACCTCATATGCCAGGTTTGACCTAAAAGGGATCTGCGGCAGTTTTCTATATTGAAAATGGTCGCAGTCTCTTTGTCCCCCTCAGAGTGAAATAGAAACTTGCAAGGGGGGTGAAGAGAGTACTGGAACAAGTCTGCTTAGTTAATGTGGTGCATACCACTCTCGCCAGTTTCCTGTCCCATAATTATGGTAGCGCTGGTCAGCATTGGTACCCTCGTTCAGCAGATCCCCTGCTCAGCATTACCCCCAGCTTTGCTGATCCCCCGCTCAGATAAACCCCCCTGCTGATCCCCCGCTCAGTAGTAACCCCCAGCTCTGCTGATCCCCCGCTTAGTAGTAACCCCCAGCATTGTTGATCCCCCAGTCAGTAGTAATCCCCAGCTCTGCTGATTCCCTGCTCAGTAGTAATCCCCAGCTCTGATGATCCCCGAAACTCTGCTGATCCCCCACTCAGAAGTAACCCCCAGCTCTGCCAATCCCCTGCTCAGTAGTAACCCCCAGCTCTGCTGATCCCCCACTCAGTAGTAATCCCTGGCTTTGCTGATCCCCCACTCAAAGTAACCCCCAGCTCTGCTGATCCCCAGCTCTGCTGATCCCCCGCTCAGTAGTAACCCCCAGCTCTGCTGATTCCCTGCTTAGTAGTAATCCCCAGCTCTGCTGACCCCCCATTCAGTAGTAATCCCCAGCTCTGATGATCCCCAAAACTCTGCTGATCCCCCAGCTCTGCTGATCCCCCACTCAGTAGTAACCCCCAGCTCTGCCAATCCCCCGCTCAGTAGTAACCCCCAGCTCTGCTGATCCCCCACTCAGTAGTAATCCCCGGCTTTGCTGATCCCCCACTCAATAGTAACCCCCAGCTCTGCTGATCCCCCGCTCAATAGTAACCCCCAGCTCTGCTGATCCCCTGCTCAGTAGTAATCTCCAGCTCTGCTGATCCCCCAGTCAGTAGTAACCCCCAGCTCTGCTGATCCCTGGCTCAGTAGTATCCCCCAGCTTTGCTGATTCCCGACTCAGTAGTAACCCCCAGCTCTGCTGATCCCCCACTCAGTAGTAACCCCCCAGCTCTGCTGATCCCCAAGCTCTGCTGATCCCCCACTCAATAGTAGCCCCCAGCTCTGTTGATCCCCCTCTCAGTAGTAAACCCCAGCTCTGCTGATCCCCAAAGCTCTGCTGATCCCCCACTCAGTAGTAACCCCCAGCTCTGTTGATCCCCTTCTCAGTAGTAGCCCACAGCTCTGCCTATCCCTCAGTCAGTAGTACCCCCAGTACTATCCTCTGGTTTACTGATCCTCCTCTCTCTCTGGTCCCCGCTCACCTTACACCATAGCATTCCCATGTTGCACACCACGTGTGCTGTCTGCTAGTTGCTCTGCTCCAGTTAAGACCCCACTCACCTTCCTGCTGCTCCACGGTGCACACCAGATGTGACGTCTGCACCAGACACTCCCAGAATATATACACCTGAACCGGAAGTGACTGACGTCTTTCTGGTTTGCGTGTTGGTCTCCCAGTGCATCCTGGGATATCTCATACCTGCAACACCCCCAAAACAAAGCAAAGCCAACTCTGAATAAAAGCCCTTCAGAAGCTGCAGGCGCTGTCAGCGAGCGTTGTCATAGACTTCTATGGAGGATTTGAAGACGCTCTGAAGCACCAAGAAGGAGACATGGGGGATCATTATTGAAGTGAAGCAAACTAAACGTGTGACCAGGACTGTAAGGTGACCATTTTATTTAGGGACAGGAGCTTTGATTGGCTTTCAGAAAGCCTTAAAATACGTGTCCAATGCCACATTTTGAAGCGAGTGTACACGAGCCCTAAAAAAAATGTACCCCTGACTTTAGAAAGGAACACAATTCTCAACAAGTCAAGAAAAGGATTTCCAAAAAAAGCGACAGTTATTTCCAGCCCAGAGCAATGAGATTTATTTGAGAAGTAAAGCCACATTACTGAAGGCCCCGTTCACACTTCCCATAGCAGGAACCCGCGTTCCCACTCGCAATTTTGTGTGGCTGATTTTCATGCGGTTCTGTGTGCCACGCATATGGCAGCCCATTCACTTCAATAGACTGCCCCACGCACATTTGTCACCAGCGGTGGCCCGTCCATTAGGGGTGCCCAGGCTCCCCTTCTCTCCAGGCCACCCCTTATATGCGATGGATAGATTCAAACATAGCATGAATCTATCCAGGGCTGCCATGGCCACCCCCTATTCATGCGTCCGGCCCCTTTCAGGGCGCATAAATTACAGCGGGCAGGGTTTTTTTTTAAGCATCTCTAATAGGCTTTAAGTAGGGTGGGCTCGGATCACAGAGAATGCGACCGGAGCCCACCCAGCTGTGTTACAACAGTGAATGAATATTCACTGTTGTAACACTGATCCTCAATGCAGCCAATCAGAAGCGGATGTGACCCTTGTTTTCCAATTGGCCGAAAAGAGAAGACTCCCGATTGTCTGTGGAGGAGGAGGGAGGAAACTGAAGCCTCCGCCGCTGTCACCGTAATGAACCGTGGAGAATGGGAGGCCGTCGCCGAGCAGGAGTATCCGCCGGTGATGGGGTAAGTGCCACCGACCGACCGACCGTGGAGCGGAAGTGGTTTTGTACTGTTTGCCGCGCCCCCCAAAAAATTTCTGCTGCCCGCCACTGTTTTTCACCCAAAAGAAGCCCCTGCTCCTTTTTGGGCGACAAAATTCACATGATTTTTAAGGTTCCATGCACAGCTCATAAACGGCCATTTTTTGGAGTTTGGGCGTTTTTTTTTTAACAGTCCATAAACTCCACTCTGTGTTATCCTATGTGTCCATGCACACATGGACGTTTTTGAACTTTTATCAGCAGTGGAGTTTATGGGCTGTTTTCTGAACACTATAAAATCGCGTTCAGGAGTCGTTTTTCTGACCACGAAAAATGCCAAACGCTCATAAACACTGATGAACGCCGATAAATGCTCAAAAACATGGCTCACCATCTTTTTTTAATGTTTTTGATAAAAAAAAATAGAAAAAATAAAAAAAATAAAAAAAAAATAAATAAATAAAAAACACGCTAAAAACCGCTAACACAGAAAAATGCTAAAAAAACGCTAATAAATGCTATTGCAAAAAACGTTGAAAGACTCACTGCACAGCTACTGGCGTTTTTATAACCTTACTTTAACGTCCAGTGTGCATGGAGCCTAAAGGCGCGTTTTCCCTTGATTGCAGCATTATTGTGTTGCGTGACATTTGCGGAAAAATTGGGGTGCCACTTACACTGAAAAGGTACCAATGCACTTGCCATGTGTTTTGTGGATAATGCCGTGCGATTTGGAATCGCAGGCAGAATCACAGCGATTTTTGCCTGCAATTCTAGACTGCCAAGTGTGAATGGAGCCCAAAGCTTTGCGAATTGAGCCTCGTGTATTGTAACGAATAAATGTGTCTGGATGTGAGCCTGTAGCTGTTCTTTTAAATCAGCGCGTGTTTACTGACCGCCTTGCTGAAAAAACATCTCTTGACCAAAAGTCTCTGGAGGACGTCCATTAAATTTCCCCACAAATGATGTTTTTCAGATGTGCTTTCTGGAAGTTTTCTTCTCATTAGATCCATTATGATGAGGATGGATCTCTTACAATGAGAATCATTTCTGTGTAGTAACAGAGTGGACAGGCTGCCAAATATTGCTAAAAAGTAACTATGGAAGTCGCCAATCCACAAACTTTACAACAGAGACACAAGAAAACAAAATGACAAAGAATACTTTTCTATTGTAACAAATGTATCTGAATCCAAAAACAAAAATGTAATATGTTGCAACTTTAAGTAAACCCTTGTGTGTTTTTTCACCTTAATGCATCCTATGCATTAAAGCGGAGTTCCACCCAAAAATGGAACTTCCGCTTTTCGGATTCCTGCCCCCTCTCCGGTCTCACATTTGGCACCTTTCAGGGGGGAGGGGGAGCCAGATACTTGTCTAATCCAGGTATTTGCTCTCACTTCCGGGCATAGATCATCGCAGGCTCCGCAGCGATTTAGGCCATGTCCGGCCCCTCCTCCGTCCTCCCCCCCGCTGTCTCCTGGGAGACACACAGGTCCCAGAAGACAACAGGGACCAGAGAGAACGCGCAGCGCGACTCGCGCATGCGCTGTAGGGAACCAGCCTGTGAAGCCGCAAGGCATCACTTCCTGATTCCCTTACCGAAGATGGCGGCGCCTCCACCCGAGAGCCGAGGGACAGATCGGCTTCGGGTGCCGACATCGCGGGCGCCCTGGACAGGTAAGTGTCCATATTTTAAAAGTCAGCAGCTGCAGTATTTGTAGCTGCTGACTTTATAAAAAAAAAAATTTGGAACTCCGCTTTAAGGTGAAAAAAAAGTCAGAAAGTGACCGGTGCCCCAGACCTCCCGTTTTACTCACCTGACCCTGTTTGATACCTCAGCAGAGACGCGCTATACCTCTCTGCCCAGGGTTCTCGGCTCTTGATTGGATAGCCATTGGCTTCCACTGCTGTCAATCAAATCTAATGACGCGGGCACCGGGGGGGGGCGGGGCCGAGGCCTACATTCGGTGTCTATGGACACCGAATGCTGGACTCGGGAGCGCGCCCGCAAGGTAACCCCCCCCCCCGGGAGAGTGGTTCTCCTAAGGGGTTATATGATGTGGGGAGGAGCTGATAACTGGGGGACCCCAGAAGAGGAGGATTGGGGCCACTCTGCGCAAAACAAACTGCATAGTGGAGGTAAGTATGACATGTTTGGGGTTTTTTTTGTTTTTTTAAAACACGAAGCTTTACAATTACAATTACAAGGGAAGACTATCACTTTGGATAGAGTAAAGCTGGCCATACATCAGTGGCGGCTGGTAATGCAGAGCGCAGGGGCGCTGCCCCCGTATCCATGCGTCCGGCCCCCTAATCTACATGCAGGGCGATGGATTCCAAGGGTTTTTTTTTTTTTAAGCATGTGATTGGAGCCAGAGGCTCTAATAGGCTTAAAAAAAGGGGCGGGCTTGAGGCTACCTAGTTGAGAGACCGACTGACCCTGGGGGGCATTGTTTACTGCTCCCCCCCCCCCAAAAAAAAAAAAATGCCAGCCGCCACTACCATACATTATACAATTTTCATAATCAATATCCTTTAGATCTACATGCAACTACACTATATTGTCAATATATTGTTTTTTTAGGAGCCTTGTTTTGGGGCTTTGGTGAAATATCAAAGGTGTAAACAGACTGAGGTCTCACTTTTGAGACAGAGAAAGAAATGGAGGACAGAGATTCCCCAGTCCCTTCCTCTGCAGCCTGCAAAAAACATAGTTTGCTATGCTTCAATTAACCGCTTCAGCCCCGGAAGAATTGGCTGCTCAATGACCAGGCCTTTTTTTTTTTTTGCGATACGGCACTGCGCCACTTTAACTGACAATTGCGCAGTCGTGAGACGCGGTACCCAAACAAAATTGACATCCTTTTCTTCCCACAAATAGAGCTTTCTTTTGGTGGTATTTGATCACCTCTGCAGTTTTTATTTTTTGCGCTATAAACAAAAAAAGAGCAACAATTTTGAAAAAAACAAAACAATATTTTGTACTTTTTACTGTAATATATATATATTTTTTTTAAATCTAATTTTTTCCTCAGTTTAGGCTGATATGTATTCTTCTACATATTTTTGGTAATAAAAAGCGTATATTGATTGGTTTGCACAAAAGTTATAGCTTCTACAAAATAGGGGATAGATTTATGGCATTTTAATTATTATTATTTTTTTTACTAGTAGTTTTTATCGAGACTGCGACATTATGGCGGACACATCGGACAATGTTGACACATTTTTGGGTCGATTGACAATTATACAGCGATCGGTGCTATAAAAATGCACTGACTACTGTATAAATGTCACTGGCAGGAAAGGGGTTAACACTAGGGGGGCGATCAAGGGGTTAACCGTGTTCCCTAGGTGTGTGTTCTAACTGTGGGGGACGGGACTGACAATAGGAGATGACAGTTCGTGGTTCCCAGCTCGTAGGAACTCACGATCTCTCCTCTCACAGAACTGTGATGTGTGTGTTCACACACACACACGTCCCTGTTCTGCCTCTCGTGCCCGCGATCGCACACGGCCGGCGGTCACGAGCATAGGCACCCCCACTGTGCAACGGGCGCACGCGCGCCTGCTATCCCGCTTAAAGGGACAGACGTACAGCCACGACGGTTCGCGGGATCGTGCCGACCTGCTGCAGTATAATGACAGCGGCTGGTCGGCAAGTGGTTAAGAATGAAGACAGGAGCGATCGGCACAGATCACTCACTGTGTTCATTTAGAAAAGGAAATGAATGAAATATTTACTAGCCCCTTCCTTGCTCCTGAGAGAAGAGGAGGGAAGCTGGCAGCATTGCAGGGGTGAGACGGGAAGCAGAGGGAATCGGCACCGCATGGGGTGATTAGGGTGTGCCCAGGCGCACCCGGCACGCCCTATGTGCACTACTATGCCCGGTGGAAACATTGTAATGCTTTGGGCAATTTTCTGCTGGGAAACCTTGGCTCCTGCCATTCATGTGGCTGGTACTGAACATGTACCACCTACCTGAACATTGCTGGTGACTATGTCCACCAATTCACGGAAATGGTATTTCTTAATGGCAGCGGCCTCTTTCACCAGGATAATGCGCCCTGCCACACTGCAAAAATGGTTTCCCAACTTAGAGCGTACCTTCAGATGCCACCATGGGTCAGGACAGGGGGATTTACTCAATGGATGGTCATAAAATTCTGGCTGTTCCGGTGTATTTGGATGAAAGTGTTTGTGGCCAAAGTTCAGCTTTACGATTGTAATAAAAAGTCGAACACAGGAGGAAACACGGCACAGGGGACAGGAGAAAACCCGAGACGTTCGCTCCTCATCCCCGGGCCTGTATTTCCTGCCTCCTATCATCTTCATTCTTTCCCCTCCCTGCCTGGGAAAGATTTATTATTCATATTTAAGCAAACTTCTGGGCTCCTACCATCTGCCTTGTCATCAATCACAATAAAAGCCGGGGTGCCATCACGGCAATGTTCTTCCCCTCTCCTCACTCCAATTCCCAGCGCTGCAATAAATGTGAGGATTTAGTGCGCTGGAGCGTGCGGGGCGGGAAAGCCTGTCACAGTTTCCAATGAATATTCATAAACCCTTTCAGGGTCGGAGGACACCTTTATGCTCTAAGCATTATAGCGGTGGAAGAGAGGAACGCGCAGATTTTTTTAACGGCCGGTTGCCGGAGTTCTAACACGACCTGACAGATGGATGTGATCACCAGAGAAATCCATCACGGTGGCCACATACCGGCAGACCTTGTCAGATCCGTAAAGTGTATCGGAAGCTAAATACAAAAATGTCTCATAATGCAGCTTAACAGTCCTTAGATGTGGCGGCTGCATTTGTTTGTGCTAAGAGCACTTTCACCAAGAACCTAAAATACCTGTTGATCCTTCCAGAAATGCTGTGTTCTTTCTTGTGAGCTGAAAGCACCAACAACCTTCTCTTTCTAACAACTAATCCCATCAATCCGCTATGTAAGAGATGAACAACATGACCGACCACTGGACACCATCATAATACAATTCTATTACACTCTATACACAGAACACTACACCCCCCAACATGTCCCACCACTGGACACCATCATAATACAATTCTATTACACTCTATACACAGAACACTACACCCCCCAACATGTCCCACCACTGGACACCATCATAATACAATTCTATTACACTCTATACATAGAACACTACACCCCCCAACATGACCCACCACTGGTCACCATCATAATACAATTCTATTACACTCTATACATAGAACACTACACCCCCCAACATGTCCACCACTGGTCACTATCATAATACAATTCATTTACACTCTATACATAGAACACTACACCCCCCAACATGTCCACCACTGGTCACCATCATAATACAATTCTATTACACTCTATACATAGAACACTACACCCCCCAACATGACCCAACACTGGACACCATCATAATACAATTTTATTACACTCTACACATAGAACACTACACCCCCCAACATGATCCACCACTGGACACCATCATAATACAATTCTATTACACTCTACACATAGAACACTACACCCCCCAACATGACCGACCACTGGTCACCATCATAATACAATTCTATTACACTCTATACATAGAACACTACACCCCCCAACATGACCGACCACTGGTCACCATCATAATACAATTCTATTACACTCTATACATAGAACACTACACCCCCCCAACATGACCCACCACTGGTCACCATCATAATACAATTCTATTACACTCTATACATAGAACACTACACCCCCCAACATGACCCAACACTGGACACCATCATAATACAATTTTATTACACTCTACACATAGAACACTACACCCCCCAACATGACCGACCACTGGACACCACCATAATACAATTCTATTACACTCTATACATAGAACACTACACCCCCCCAACATGACCCACCACTGGTCACCATCATCATACAATTCTATTACACTCTACACATAGAACACTACACCACCCAACATGACCCACCACTGGACACCATCATCATACAATTCTATTACACTCTATACATAGAACACTACACCCCCCAACATGTCCACCACTGGTCACCATCATCATACAATTCTATTACATTCTATACATAGAACACTACACCCCCCAACATGACCCAACACTGGACACCATCATAATACAATTCTATTACACTCTATACACAGAACACTACACCCCCCAACATGTCCCACCACTGGACACCATCATAATACAATTCTATTACACTCTATACATAGAACACTACACCCCCCAACATGACCCAACACTGGTCACTATCATCATACAATTCTATTACACTCTATACATAGAACACTACACCCCCCAACCAACATGACCCACCACTGGTCACCATCATAATACAATTCTATTACACTCTATACATAGAACACTACACCCCCCAACCAACATGACCCACCACTGGTCACCATCATAATACAATTCTATTACACTCTATACATAGAACACTACACCCCCCAACATGTCCACCACTGGTCACTATCATAATACAATTCATTTACACTCTATACATAGAACACTACACCCCCCAACATGACCCAACACTGGACACCATCATAATACAATTCTATTACACTCTATACACAGAACACTACACCCCCCAACATGTCCCACCACTGGACACCATCATAATACAATTCTATTACACTCTATACATAGAACACTACACCCCCCAACATGTCCACCACTGGTCACTATCATAATACAATTCATTTACACTCTATACATAGAACACTACACCCCCAACATGTCCACCACTGGTCACCATCATAATACAATTCTATTACACTCTATACATAGAACACTACACCCCCCAACATGACCGACCACTGGTCACCATCATAATACAATTCTATTACACTCTATACATAGAACACTACACCCCCCAACATGACCCACCACTGGACACCATCATAATACAATTCTATTACACTCTATACATAGAACACTACACCCCCCAACATGACCCAACACTGGACACCATCATAATACAATTTTATTACACTCTACACATAGAACACTACACCCCCCAACATGACCGACCACTGGTCACCATCATAATACAATTCTATTACACTCTATACATAGAACACTACACCCCCCAACATGACCGACCACTGGTCACCATCATAATACAATTCTATTACACTCTATACATAGAACACTACACCCCCCAACATGACCCAACACTGGACACCATCATAATACAATTTTATTACACTCTACACATAGAACACTACACCCCCCAACATGACCGACCACTGGACACCACCATAATACAATTCTATTACACTCTATACATAGAACACTACACCCCCCCAACATGACCCACCACTGGTCACCATCATCATACAATTCTATTACACTCTACACATAGAACACTACACCACCCAACATGACCCACCACTGGACACCATCATCATACAATTCTATTACACTCTATACATAGAACACTACACCCCCAACATGTCCACCACTGGTCACCATCATCATACAATTCTATTACATTCTATACATAGAACACTACACCCCCCAACATGTCCCACCACTGGTCACCATCATCATGCAATTCTATTACATTCTATACATAGAACACTACACCCCCCAACATGACCCACCACTGGTCACCATCATAATACAATTCTATTACACTCTATACATAGAACACTACACCCCCCAACATGACCCACCACTGGACACCATCATAATACAATTCTATTACACTCTATACATAGAACACTACACCCCCCAACATGACCGACCACTGGACACCATCATCATACAATTCTATTACACTCTATACATAGAACACTACACCCCCCAACATGTCCACCACTGGACACCATCATAATACAATTCTATTACACTCTATACATAGAACACTACACCCCCCAACATGACCGACCACTGGACACCATCATCATACAATTCTATTACACTCTATACATAGAACACTACACCCCCCAACATGTCCACCACTGGACACCATCATAATACAATTCTATTACACTCTATACATAGAACACTACACCCCCCAACATGTCCCACCACTGGTCACCATCATAATACAATTCTATTACATTCTATACATAGAACACTACACCCCCCAACATGACCCAACACTGGTCACCATCATAATACAATTCTATTACACTCTATACATAGAACACTACACCCCCCAACATGTCCCACCACTGGACACCACCATAATACAATTCTATTACACTCTATACATAGAACACTACACCCCCCAACATGTCCACCACTGGACACCCTCATAATACAATTCTATTACACTCTATACATAGAACACTACACCCCCCAACATGACCCACCACTGGTCACCATCATAATACAATTCTATTACACGATATACATAGAACACTACACCCCCCAACATGTCCCACCACTGGACACCACCATAATACAATTCTATTACACTCTATACATAGAACACTACACCCCCCAACATGACCCACCACTGGTCACCATCATAATACAATTCTATTACACTCTATACATAGAACACTACACCCCCCAACATAACCGACCACTGGACACCACCATAATACAATTCTATTACACTGTATACATAGAACACTACACCCCCCAACATGACCGACCACTGGACACCATCATAATACAATTCTATTACACTCTATACATAGAACACTACACCCCCAACATGACCCACCACTGGACACCATCATAATACAATTCTATTACACTCTATACATAGAACACTACACCCCCCAACATGACCCACCACTGGTCACCATCATAATACAATTCTATTATACTCTATACATAGAACACTACACCCCCCAACATGATCCACCACTGGACACCATCATAATACAATTCTATTACACTCTATACATAGAACACTACACCCCCCAACATGACCCACCACTGGTCACCATCATAATACAATTCTATTATACTCTATACATAGAACACTACACCCCCCAACATGATCCACCACTGGACACCATCATAATACAATTCTATTACACGATATACATAGAACACTACACCCCCCAACATGACCCACCACTGGACACCATCATAATACAATTCTATTACACTCTATACATAGAACACTACACCTCCCAACATGTCCCACCACTGGACACCATCATAATACAATTCTATTACACTCTATACATAGAACACTACACCCCCCAACATGACCCAACACTGGTCACCATCATAATACAATTCTATTACACTCTATACATAGAACACTACACCCCCCAACATGTCCACCACTGGACACCGTCATAATACAATTCTATTACACTCTATACATAGAACACTACACCCCCCAACATGTCCCACCACTGGTCACCATCATAATACAATTCTATTACACTCTATACATAGAACACTACACCCCCCAACATGTCCCACCACTGGACACCATCATAATACAATTCTATTACACTCTATACATAGAACACTACACCCCCCAACATGACCCACCACTGGACACCATCATAATACAATTCTATTACACTCTATACATAGAACACTACACCCCCCAACATGACCCAACACTGGTCACCATCATAATACAATTCTATTACACTCTATACATAGAACACTACACCCCCCAACATGTCCCACCACTGGTCACCATCATAATACAATTCTATTACACTCTATACATAGAACACTACACCCCCCAACATGTCCACCACTGGACACCGTCATAATACAATTCTATTACACTCTATACATAGAACACTACACCCCCCAACATGTCCCACCACTGGTCACCATCATAATACAATTCTATTACACTCTATACATAGAACACTACACCCCCCAACATGTCCCACCACTGGTCACTATCACAATACAATTCTATTACACTCTATACATAGAACACTACACCCCCCAACATGTCCACCACTGGTCACTATCATAATACAATTCTATTACACTCTATACATAGAACACTACACCCCCAACATGACCCACCACTGGTCACCATCATAATACAATTCTATTACACTCTATACATAGAACACTACACCCCCCAACATGACCCACCACTGGACACCATCATAATACAATTCTATTACACGATATACATAGAACACTACACCCCCCAACCAACATGACCCACCACTGGACACCATCATAATACAATTCTATTACACGATATACATAGAACACTACACCCCCCAACATGTCCCACCACTGGACACCACCATAATACAATTCTATTACACGATATACATAGAACACTACACCCCCCAACATGTCCCACCACTGGACACCACCATAATACAATTCTATTACACTCTATACATAGAACACTACACCCCCCAACATGACCCACCACTGGACACCATTATAATACAATTCTATTACACTCTATACATAGAACACTACACCCCCCAACATGACCCACCACTGGTCACCATCATAATACAATTCTATTACACTCTATACATAGAACACTACACCCCCCAACATGATCCACCACTGGACACCATCATAATACAATTCTATTACACTCTATACATAGAACACTACACCCCCCAACATGACCCACCACTGGACACCCTCATAATACAATTCTATTACACTCTATACATAGAACACTACACCCCCCAACATGTCCACCACTGGACACCATTATAATACAATTCTATTACACTCTATACATAGAACACTACACCCCCCAACATGATCCACCACTGGACACCCTCATAATACAATTCTATTACACTCTATACATAGAACACTACACCCCCCAACATGTCCACCACTGGACACCATCATCATACAATTCTATTACACTCTATACATAGAACACTACACCCCCCAACATGTCCACCACTGGTCACCATCATAATACAATTCTATTACATTCTATACATAGTGTAGAGACATCATGACTATTGCCACGTTGTAGACTTACAACAAAGCAATGTATCGGCACACCACCTGGAGACAATCATTGTTTATGGCAGCGATCGGAGAGTTGGCTTTGCCTGACGTCAGCCGGCCCTGTTTGTAATTCATCCTTGAATGTCAGTTTCCTGGATCTGATGCTAAATCTAAATAAACACGGCTTAATTTTCCCATCTGCGATTTTCTCCGGTTTAAAAATATCCTCGGCCATTCGTGAACTTTTCTCACTGCGGAGAGTAGCTGGCTTTTGTTACACGCTGTCAAACTCATTTCTGTGTCACCCAAACAAAACAGGAAATCGCATGAAATGAAGGACAAGCTTCAGGCGCTCGGCATGCGAAAGTGGTTTAGAGAACTTCTGCAGCCATGCTAAAGTCAGAAAGTCCCATCAATTTACCCGATTAGCCCAAATGACACCAATGCGTTTCACCAAAATGGAGAAATTTTTGATGAAAACTTCCAATTTTGGGGAAATCAAAAGCTGTCAATCAGAGGTATCCATTGTTACTGATTTAGCCATTTCTTACTGGATGGACCTTACGAGTATCAGTGGGCCATCCAGACCTTCAACTATAGGCTTATGTATGCAGGACCAGCACCAGCGGCAGCCCGTCCATTAGGGTGCCCGGGCGCCACCCCCTCTCTCCAGGCCACCCCCCTATATGCATAATGGATAGATTCATGCATAGCATGAATGAGCGGGGTGTCCCGTGATCCATCCGTGGGGGGGGGGATGTGAGCGGGGTGTTTTTTCGGGGAGGGACACTGGCAGCATTTGATGGGCACAGTGGCAGCGTTTAATGGGCACAGTGGCAGCATTTGATGGCACAGTGGCAGCATTTGATGGCACAGTGGCAGCATTTGGGCACAGTGGCAGAGTTTGATGGTACAGTGGCAGAGTTTGATGGTACAGTGGCTGCAATTGATGGCACAGTGGCAGCGTTTGATGGGCACAGTGGCAGCGTTTGATGGGCACAGTGGCTGCAATTAATGATTTTTTTTTTCAAAATTTTTTTGCGCCCCCCCAAAAAATTTGAGCACCAGCCGCCACTGCCGCCGGTGATGGAGAGCAAGAGAACGGGAGGCCGCCGCCGCCGATCAGAGGAAAGCCTCCGGTGATGGGGTAAGTGTCACCGACCGACGGGAGGGGGATGGCAGACTGTTTGCCGCCCCCCCAAATTTTTTTCCCACCGGCCGCCACTGGTCAGCACCCTTTTCATGTGCAGAGGTTGTGGCATAGAGCGGTTTTGTTACCTGGAGCGGTGTATTTCTTCTTCAAAGCTGTCATGGTGGGTGTCGCTGGGAAGGACTGCGGACCTCTGTTCAGCCTCCCTCCTGTACACAGACAGGAAGTTACGTGTATGATGTCATTTCCTGGACCGGAGCGGTCCTTCTCTAGAATCAGTGCTGGGGAAAGGTGTTCAATCAACTGCAGTGGATTAGAAAGGAGACATCCAGGGTCTAATAGACCCCAAGTGTCTCCATAAAGAGAACCTGTCACCTATATGCTATCACATAGGGGGGTATTGGTCCCGCTTAAGGACCAGCCGCCATCATTATACTGGGGCAGGATGGCGCTCCTGGGCGAATCGCCGTAGGTGTACGTTGGCCGCTTTAAGAACGACAAGGGGCCCACAGCACTACGCCGGAGCCAATGTGTGCGGCCGGTGGCCGCGATGTCCGCTGGCCACCTGCGATCGCTCCACAGAGAGCCAGAACGGGAATCTGTGAATGTAATCAGACAAATCCCATTTCTTACAGGGGAGGAGAGAGAGATCTGCTGTTCCTAGTGATCAGGAACAGCGATCTCTCTCCTCCTCCAGTCAGTCTCCCCCCCCCCACAGTTAGAAACACCTCCCCAGGGAACACATTTAACCCCTTGATCGTCCCCTAGTGTTAACCCCTTCCCTGCAAGTGACATTTACACAGTAATCAGGGCATTTTTATATCATTGATCGTTTTATAAATGTCAATGGTCCCAAAAATGTGTCAAAAGTGTTGGATCTGTCTGCCGCAGTGTCGCAGTCCCGCTAAAAATTGCAGATCGCCACCATTACTAGTAAAAAAAAAAAATTCCATAAATATATCCCCTGTTTTGTGGACGCTATAACTTTTGCGCAAACCAATCAATATACGCTTACTGGGATTTTCTTTTACCAAAAACATGTAGCAGAATACATATCGGCCTAAACAGATGAGAAAATTTAATTTTTTTTTATATTTTTTTATTGGATGGTTTATAGCAGAAAGTAAAAATTTTTTTTTTTTTTTTTTTTTCAAAATTGTCGGTCTTTTTTTTGTTTACAGCGCAAAAAAATAAAATCAGCAGAGGTGATCAAATGCCACCAAAAGAAATCTCTATATGCGTCTGAGGTCTACGACCTTTTTGAGAGAGATTTAGCTAGCTTTTTGCACTTTGTATGCAACGTTTTAATATGTCTTTTGTATTATATGTTAATAAAATTTATATATAATTTTATAATTGGTGCCTATAAAGTCCGTTCTTCCTTGCTTTTTCATTTAAATAAATTGACCTATAGGACGTGGCACTGCTCTACCTAATAAATTCCCACAGTTCCATCCTGTGGTGGAATTTGGCACTTTTTCAATCTAACATAACAAATTAGAACTACCAACATGTATTTCTCTAGGGTGTCTTTCAAAAAAATCAAAATAATATTTTGGGGGGTTTTAAGTAATCTTCAGGCCTAAAATGATGTTTAAAACATGAAAAAAATGGCACCAGGACTCAAGTGGACCTTTAGGAATCTTCTCTACTGGAAATCATTGGGGACGCTAGGAACCTTCTCCCCTGGAAATCATGGGGGACATTAGGAGATCTTCTCCACATCCCCATAGACACACTCCTAAACCTTGTGGACGGCCTTCCCAGAAGAGTTGAAGCTGTTATAGCTGCAAAGGGCGGAGCCAACTCAATATTGAACCCTCCGGACTAAGACTGGGATGCCATAAAAGTTCATGTGTGTGTAAAGGCAGGCGTCCCAATACTTTTGGTAATATAGTGTATACATTGGACAAAGCACTTTATTGCACATCAACTGTACTGGAAATCATTGGGGACGCTGGGAACCTTCTCCCCTGGAAATCATAGGGGGCACTAGTAATCTTCTCCACTGAAAATCAGGGGGGGGGGGGGCACTAGGAGCTTTCTCTACTAAAAATCACAGGGAACACTAGGAACTTTCTTCACTGAAAATCACAAGGGACATTAGGAATCTTCGCCACTGGAAATTACTAGAAACCTTCTCCACTGGAACTCATGGGGGACTGTAGGAATCTTTTCACTGGAAATAATAGGGAACACTAGAAACCTTTTCCTCTGCAAGTCACAGGGAACACAAAAAACCTTTTCCACTGGAAATCGAGGGGGGACACTAGGAACCTTTTTCACTGGAAATCACAAGGGTCACTAGGAATCTCCTCCACTGGAAATCACAAGGTACGTCAGGAATCTTCTCCAATGGAAATCATGGGGAACACTAGGAACCTTCTTCACTGGAAATCACGAGGGACACTAGGAACTTTCTGTACTGGAAATCACAGGGAACACTAGAAACCTTTTCCACTGGAAATTATAGGGGGCTCTAGGAATCTTCTCCACTAGAAATAACAGGAAACACTAGGAACCTTCTCCGCAGGACATCAAGAGGGGCACTAGGAACCTTCTCCACCGGAAATCACAAGGGACACTAGGAATCTCCTCCACTGAAAATCACAAGGGACATCAGGAATCTTCTTCACTGGAAATTATGGGGAACACAAGGAACCTTCTTCACTGAAAATCATGGGGAGCACGAGGAACATTCTCCACTTGAAATCACAGGGGACACTAGGAATCTTCCCCACTGGAAATCATGGAGGGACACTAGGAACTTTTTCTACTGGAAATCACGGGGAACACTAGGAACCTTCTCCACAGGAAATTATGGGGGGCATTAAGAACCTTCTCCACTGGAAATCACAAGAGAAACTAGGAATCTCTTACACTGGAAATCACGGGGAACATTAGGAACCTTCTCCACTGGAAATTACAAGGGACACTAGGAAGCTTCTCCATAGAAAATCATGGGGGGACACTAGAAACCTTCTACACTAGAAATCATGGGGGAAACTAGGAACTTTCCCAACTGGAAATCACAGGGGACACTAGAAATCTTTTTCACTGGAAATCATGGGGGTCACTAGAAATCTTTTCCACTGGACACCATAGGAAAATTTAGCAATCTTTTCTACTGGAAATCACTAGGGAACGCTAGGAACCTTCTCCCCTGGAAATAATGGAGGAAACTAGGAACCTTCTCCCCTGGAAATCACAGGGAACACTAGGAACCTTCCCCACAGGAAATCATGGGGGTCACTAAGAACCTTCTCCACTAGAAATCACAAGAGACATTAGGAGGGACAGTAGAAATCTCTTCCACTGGAAATCATGGGAAACACTAGGAACCTTCTCCCCTGCAAATCACAAACTTCTCTGAAGTTCACTGAAACCCAGGGCAGTCCGGCACATCCCTAATAGTTATTGATGTTTCCACGTTAAAATAAACTTTATTGAAACTGTAAATTTATTGCACTGCTGCTCAACTGAACTTGCGAGTGGTAAATTGCTTACGATCATATCTGCGATTTTCAGAGAGGGCTCTGCAACTTCCCAAAGCACCTTGTCTGGTGGTTGTGGGGGTCTGTGGGCGGGGGGCTTATTGAAATCTGGAGGCTCCCAGATTCCAGCAGCCCCCCCTCTGTGAATGAGCATTGGGTACATGTGAATACTCATTCACATGGGGGGCAGAATCTGGGGGCCCCCTTGTTAAAGATCCGAAGGGCCTGGGTATGGATGGGGGTGGGGAACCCCCACGCTGGTTTTTTTTTCCTTTCTTTTTTTTCACAAGTCGCACACAAGTCACGTGTTTATTATGCAGAAGTGCTTTTATGCGACTTTTGAGGGTTAACTTTGAAGTCTATGGCGCCCAAGTTGCATGAAAGTCGGACCAAAGTAGTGCAGGAACTACATTAAAGCCGCTCCGACTTTAAGTCGCACAGATATGAACGGTACTCATTGGGAAACATGGGTTGCGACTTGTCCAAAGTCACATGACAAGTCGCACAAAATGAGAATGGGGCTAGAAATCATTTTTTTTCCATTAAAGTGCCTGTCTTTATAACCAAGACTGTGTCATAACTTTTGTTTTATTATATATAGAATTACAAGAATAACGAATAATAAAAGATACAATGACAACACAATAAAGAACAATACAAATAATGAAGACTGATAACTTCCCCTTCCCCACAGTCCCACTGCGATGATCCAGAAAGCGGACTCACCTTTTTATTGCTTTGTAGCAGAGAATAACCACTATAAAGAGGACTACGGCCGCCAGGACGATGAGCAGGAAATGCCACCACGTCTCCTCTACGCAGCATGCCGGGATTGTAACTGCAAAAAAACAAAATTGACCAATCAGTAAGAGGGCTCTGAGTTGCCCCGCCCCCAAGGAATCAGCAGCTAGCATGCATCAGTTCAGACTAGAGTTGCCACCTGTCCGGGATTCACCCAGACAATTCAGGTTTGGGGTCATGTGTCCGGGGTTCAAACTGCCTGAAACCCGGACACATTATTCAGACTGGACTATGGCTTCCGAGCAGGGTTGCTGGCTGCAGTTGTCTAAGCTGAGAGTGTCTGTTACACTCTCTTTCACACTGCCCAAAGCCGACACTAATGCCGCGTACACACGGTCGGACTTTTCGCACATGTCATGTGTAGGGCAGCTCATTCATTTCCATAGGGTGCCCAACATGTGAGAAACATGGAAAAGATGTCGATCGTGATCCAGCCAAATGCATTTCCAGATACTATAGTGAGGTGGGACCTGGGAACCCTGGGTTGATTGCCAGGGCCAGGTCTCTTTGGGTGGCTGTTGTATCGGAGTTGTCTGAGGAGCTGTGGCAGGAAGCTCTGGATACCTATCTGGTCTCTGTCATCTCTTCCACGAATAAGATGATTCAGCTTAGATACCTCCACCAGATGTACGACACACACCGGCGAACGCACAAGAAAGACTCTGCAGTGTGTCACAAATGTATGGGGGGTGGAAGGAACTTTTATTCACATGGTATGGGAATGCCCTAGGATACGGCCCCTATGGTCTAGGGCAGGGTTTCTCAACCAGGGTTCTGTGGAACTCAAGGGTTCCTCCAATGGTTGCTTAGGGTTTCTTAAACAATGACCAATTTTTGACTCTCAGATAAGTTCCCAGTGACACCAATGATCTTTTTAGCCATCTGTAGGGGGAAAATTCTTCCCCAAGACCACAGATGTAAGAAGCACTCTTCCATTGACCATCCCACTGATGTATCATGAGTTGTAGATATAGCAATTTTTAACAGGGGTTCCCTGAGACCGAAAGATTATTTCAAGGGTTCCTCCGCGTTGAAAAGGGTGAGAAAGTCTGATTTAAGGTGACTGAATTTATATCAGATAACTTTGAGCCTCCCTAACATATAAGCTCTCCTTTACGTTGCCTCCTCTGTGTCTTTGACCAAGAGGAGGTAGACGTATATATACTAAGTTGTTCCTCAGGATTTTATATTTTGGAGTACGAAAACATACAGCTCGGCGATGGATCTACGGAGAACAGCTGACAGTGGGGATGTGGGTAAAGGTAGTGAATGTGGACGGACTTTTATACCGGATGACGTATGAGGCCAGGGGAGCTTCCAAGAAGTTCAGGTCGGTATGGTTTAGGTGGGTTAACTCAAAGAATACACTAGAGGAAGATGGGGCTCAGAGCAGCGACCAAAATTAGGAGCAAAATCCAGCTGGCGAGGTTTCACCGGAGGGTGAGGGTATAATGAGTACAATGCACTGACAATGATGAGGATGAAGGGATTTAGGGTGCTTTACACTATCCTATTGCCCATGGTTCTAAGTTACAACATTGAGACACTGGCAGAGGTGGGGGGGGGGGGTTCTGACCCTTATGGGATGAGGAGGGACATGCTGCCTCTTTCCTCCTGAAGGCACTGTTTGGGTTTTAACCACTTAACCCCTTGCCTACTGGGCACTTAAACCCCCCTCCTGCCCAGACCTATTTTCAGCTTTCGGCGCTCTCACATTTTGAATGACAATTACTCAGTCATGTAATACTGTACCCAAATGAATTTTTTTGTATTTTTTTCATACAGATAGATCTTTCTTTTGGTGGTATTTGATCACCTCTGTGATAAAATTTAGCAAATTATTAATTTTTCTTCATAAATTTTGGCCACAATTTACAGGCAGTCCCCGAGTTACGAACGACTCCTACTTACGAACGGCCTCAAATGCCGGCCACCTGTGCTTCACGCGGGTCTTGGATACCATTTGAGCACTTTTCCGAGCACTTCCCACACTGCCGTACTACGCCCCAGATAACATAACAAGCGCTGGGAACATCCCACATCCACGCACAGGCGGCAGTTACAATTACGAACGAAGTGTTCCGACCAGAAGTTACACTTACAAATGCAGTGTTGCGACTTACGAACAACTTCGACTTACGAACAAACCTTTAGTCCTTATTGTGTTCGTAACTCGGGGAATTCCTGTATACTGCTACATATCTTTGGTAGAAATAACCCAAATTAGTGGATATTATTTGGTCCGTGTGAAAGTTAGAGAGTCTACAAGTTATGGTGCAAATCATAAAAAATTGATCACACCTGATGTACTGGCGGCCTCATCTCATTTCTTGCGACCCGAACAAGCCAGGAAAGTACAAATACCCCCCAAATGACCCCTTTTTTGAAAGTAGACATTCCAAGGTATTTAGTAAAATGCATGGTGAGTTGTTTGATGTTGTCATTTTTTCCCACAATTCTTTGCAAAATGAAGATTTTTTTTCCCCCACAAAATTGTCATTGTAATAGGTTATTTCTCTTACATGACATGTGTATACCACAAATAACGCCCCAAAATACATTCTGCCACTCCTCCTGAGTATTACGATACCACATGTGTGGGACTTTTTCACAGCCTGGCCACATACAGAGGCCCAACATGCAGGGAGCACCTTCACGTGTTCTAGGAGCATAAATTACACATCTAACTTGTTGACTACCTGTCAGGTCCCACACTTACCAGACAGGTGAGTCCGCTTGGGCAGAGGGTAGGCTCCCTTACGTATCCGATTCGGGGCCCCTGATAGAGTAGACAGGAGGCCACGAATGCGGAGTGGTATGAGGGCCTGTAGTAGGATCCTGGAGCACAATGGTCTGGCAAGCAACCGGTAGGTCTTCAGACTGGGTAGAGCAGATGCTGGGCAGGAACTGATCAGGCTGGTCACACACAGGCAGAGGTCGGCAACGGGCTGGCAGCAGCGGTACAAGAGGGTGAGGCAAAGACAAGGTCAGACAAGCCGGGGTCGGGTTCAGGCAGCAATCAAGGATAGTCCAAGGGGTAGCCGGGTCACAACGGATAAGCACAACAGGGAAACAGGAACTCAGGATGATCACGGACAAGGTACAGAGCTGTTTGATCAGGCAGCACTGGGTCAGCATAGAGGCAAGCCTTAAATAGGCCGATTGGCGCCAAAACGCCGCGCACGTGCGCGCGCCGATTCGCCAAAGCGCGCCGCGCCCCCGCACGCGCCCGAGCGCGCCCCCGACACCGGCGTGCACGCCCACCGAACCGGGTCGCGTCACAAGCAGCGCCCACAGGCGGACGCGCGCTAACGCGAACGCGCGCTAGCGCGAACGCGCGTACGCACGAACGCCCGGACGCCACCCCGCACGCCACGGTCGGCCAGCCCAGACACACCGGCGCCCCCAGGGACACGCGCCCCAGCACGGACAGAAACGCGAGCGCCAACACGCCCCGGCGCGCCCCGGCGCCCAACCAGGTAACCTCTCTGACAGTGCCCCCTCCTCAAGGGCAGACTCCGGATGCCCAGCTGGGCCATCTTTACGGGATGAGAGGTTTTGAAGGATTGAAGGAGATCGTTAGCGTGCAAATTGTTTTCTGGTTCCCACGAATTGTCTTCGGGACCGTAGCCCTTCCACTTCACCAGATATTGTACCTGATTGCGCCTTCTTCTACAATCAAGAATTGCTTCCACTTCAAACTCCTCTTCGCCATCAACCTTGATCGGTTTGGGTGGACCAATGCAACGACCAGGAAAGAAATTAGGCGTGACCGGTTTTAAGAGAGAAGCGTGGAATACTGGACGAATTTTCAGGGAATTGGGGAGGTCCAATTCAAATGCCACATTGTTGATCTTCCTTTTGATCAAGAAAGGACCCAGGTATTTGGGACCCAGTTTCCTGGATGGACAAGCTAGCTTGAGGTTTGCGGTGGACAGCCAGACAGAATTGCCAGGTTCTAGCATAAGTTCTCCTCGCCTCTTTCTGTCGAAGATCCTCTTATAGTCTTCCTGAGCCTTGGTCATGGTTTCCTGTAGCAACTTATTGTTATTGGCGAAAAAATTCAAGGTCTCGGAGACTGCAGGAACAGGGCATTCCGGAAATGCTCCAGGTAGGAAGGATGGGTGGAAACCGTAGTTGGCATAGAACGGAGACTGATTAGTCGCTGAATGTAAAGAGTTATTATAAGAAAACTCTGCGATGGGAAGCAGGGAGGCCCAGTCATCTTGGGAAAAAGCTGAAAAACGGCGGATGTATTGCTCCAAGGTTTGGTTCGTCCTCTCGGTTTGTCCATTGGACTGAGGGTGGTAGGCCGAGGAAAAGGACAACTCGATCTCAAGGGCACCACAAAGGGATCTCCAGAACCTGGAGGTGAACTGGACGCCTCTGTCCGAGACTATATTGGTCGGGACTCCATGTAGTCTAACGATCTCTTTGATGAAGATAGCGGCGGTCTCCATGGCTGAGGGGGTGCCCTTCATGGGGAGGAAATGGGCCATTTTAGACAACCTGTCCACTACAACAAAAATGGATGAAAAACCCTCTGATGGTGGGAGCTCCACGATAAAATCCATAGAGATCATGGCCCAAGGTCTCTCTGGGACTGGTAATGGCTTCAGTAGGCCCCATGCTCTTGACCGGCTAGTCTTATTTCTGGCACACGTATCACAGGACTCCACATATGCCTTACAATCCCTGGTAAGATGAGGCCACCAGAAGGAACGTTGGACAAGGTCAATTGTTTTTCGTGTGCCGAAGTGACCCGCAAGTTTGTGGTCATGGCACAAGCTTAGTACCCGTGCTTTCAGCTCCTCAGGAACCACAATCCTATTCTTGAACCAGAGCAGTCCATCCTTGGCACAGGCTTCAGCAAGTGGGGGCATTCTCGAGGAAGCTCGCCTGATTTGAGAAATTATGTCTTCCTGTAGAACGAGAAAATTTCCAGAAGGAAGAATGGTGTCTGGGGACAGGGTTCTTTCAGAGTCAAGGAACATCCGGGAAAGGGCGTCGGATTTGACATTCTTGGATCCAGGTCTGTACGTGATGTGGAAAATAAATCGCGAAAAAAAAAGTGCCCATCTGGCCTGCCGGGGTTTTAATCTCTTGGCCGTTCTTAGGTACTCTAAGTTTTTATGGTCTGTGTAGACCAAGATGGGATGTGCTGCACCTTCCAGGAGATAACGCCATTCTTCCAAAGCTGCTTTAATGGCCAGAAGTTCCCGATCACCCACATCATAGTTTTTCTCGGAAGGAGAGAGCTTACGTGAGAAGAATCCCACTGGATACAGGAGTGCTTTGGCACCCTGTCTCTGAGACAGTACAGCTCCGACTGCCACTTCGGAGGCATCCACCTCCAGGACGAAAGGCAAGGCAGGATTGGGATGTTTAAGAATAGTGGCTGAGGTAAACAACGTTTTGAGTTTTCCAAAGGCCTCTTGTGCTTTAGGGGTCCAGTGGAACCGGCACCCTTGTTTAATGAGTTCCGTAATGGGAGCTATGATTGAAGAAAATCCCCTGATGAACTTTCTGTAGAAATTGGCGAAGCCAATAAAACGTTGTACCCCTTTCTTGTCAGTCGGTGCAGGCCACTCCAGAATGGCGGATACTTTCTGAGGATCCATTTTAATGCCATCAGGAGAGATGATTAAACCCAAGAATTGGATGGATTGGAGCTCAAATTCGCACTTCTCAAGTTTGGCGTAGAGCCCATGCTGTCTTAGCCGGGAGAGTACAGTTCGTACATGTCTGCGGTGCTCCATCAGAGAGGCGGAGAAGACCAGGATATCATCTAGATAAACGATGATGTATAAATCCAGTAAATCATGAAAGACATCATTAACAAAGTGCTGAAATGTTGCCGGTGCGTTGCACAGACCAAAAGGCATGACAAGGTACTCATAATGACCAAATCGGGTACGAAAAGCTGTCTTCCACTCGTCTCCTTCTCTTATACGGATCAGGTTATAAGCTCCACGGAGGTCTAGTTTAGTAAACACGGTAGCAGATCCTAACCTCTGAAACAGCTCAGGAACCAAAGGTAGCGGGTATCTGTTCTTTATGGTAATTTTGTTAAGCTCCCGGTAGTCAATGCAGGGACGTAGGGAATGATCTTTCTTTTCTACGAAGAAGATGCCTGCCCCAGCTGGAGACGTAGAAGGACGAATGAACCCTTTCTTCAGGTTTTCGTCAATGTAAGTCTTCAAGGTGCCCAGCTCCTGCTCAGTTAGGGGAAAGATCCTACCAAAGGGGACTTCGGTACCTGGTAGAAGTTCTATTGGGCAGTCATAGGGTCTATGTGCTGGAAGGGTTTCTGCCCCCTTCTTACTGAACACGTCTAGGAAATCCCGGTAGGGTTCAGGAAGATCTTGGTAGAGTTTAGTTTCAGAGTCCATGCACAGACATTGGGAAGAGATTGGTGGGGTTCCCCGTAAGCAGTTTTGTCTACAATATTCGGAGGAAAACTGAACCTTGCCCGTAGCCCAGTTGATGCTAGGATTGTGGGCCTGTAGCCAAGGTATCCCTAGGATAATTGGGAAGAGAGGAGAGGAGATGACATCTAGGCGTAATAGTTCCTGATGTTCCGGGCCAATGGTGGCCAAAAGAGGAACCGTTTCTTGGGTGACGGGTCCGGAACGGAGGGTGGAACCGTCTGCTAGAAAGACTGCCAGTCCTTGGGCTTTAGTTTGAGTGGGGATATGGTGAGTTTCAACGAAGGTCCGGTCAATGAATCCACTGCATGCCCCTGAATCAACGATGACCGGTACTGGGATGCTCCTTCCAGGTAACTGCAAGACAATGGAGAGAGTTAAATGGCTACCGGTACTAGGTAGGACAGGTGCACACAATGAGGAAGACGGTAGACACTTACGCCTCTTATTGGGGCATGCTCTTGCAAAATGACCGGGCTCTCCACAGTACAAGCACAAGTTGAGTGTGCGTCTTCGGGTCTTCTCTTCTGGGGTCAGAGAGGGACGGAGCAGTCCCAACTGCATAGGCTCCGAGCCTTCCTGGGCGGAAGCGGATGAGACCAATGGAGCTTGGTGCGAGGCACTAGGGGCCCTGGGCAACATCCAGGTAAGACGTGGATGACCAACTGATCTTTCAGAGCGTCTTTCCCTGAGGCGACGGTCAATTTGGATAGATAAATTGATGAGTTCCTCTAGGGTCTGGGGAACCCCCACTCGTGCCAGCTCGTCCTTTAGAGGGTCAGATAATCCCAGCCGATATTGGTGACGCAAGGCAGCGTCATTCCACTCCGTGTCGGCACTCCAACGCCTAAACTCCACGGCGTAATCTTCAGCCGCTCTGCGACCTTGTTGGAGGGAGTGCAAAGTGGCTTCAGCCGTTGCCGTTAGCTGAGGGTCCTCGTACAGTTGGGACATGGCTAGGAAGAAGTCACTCACGGAATCAAGGGATTGAGCCTTTTGTTTCAGCAGATTGTGGGCCCAGGTTTGAGGTTCACCCGTCAACAAGGATATGATGAACCCCACTTTAGTAACTTCCAGGGAGAATGTACGGGGTTGTAGGGCAAAATACAGTTCGCAAGCGTTGCGGAACGCTTGGAACTTACTGCGATCTCCTGAAAACTTCTCGGGTGGCGGTACTCTGGGCTCTGGTGGAAGCATCACTACAGAGGGTGCCGAAGCCGAATTGGACGCTGCTCCTGAAGGAGAGGCTGAGAGGGCCTGGACCTGCCCTTCCAATCTAGTGTAGCCTTCTTGCAGACTTTTAACAGCTTGAGTGAGGCCCGCTAGGTGCCTGCACAGTTCATCCATGGGGGAGGCCCCCTGCCCGGACTCAGTCATGGCTGCCTGATACTGTCAGGTCCCACACTTACCAGACAGGTGAGTCCGCTTGGGCAGAGGGTAGGCTCCCTTACGTATCCGATTCGGGGCCCCTGATAGAGTAGACAGGAGGCCACGAATGCGGAGTGGTATGAGGGCCTGTAGTAGGATCCTGGAGCACAATGGTCTGGCAAGCAACCGGTAGGTCTTCAGACTGGGTAGAGCAGATGCTGGGCAGGAACTGATCAGGCTGGTCACACACAGGCAGAGGTCGGCAACGGGCTGGCAGCAGCGGTACAAGAGGGTGAGGCAAAGACAAGGTCAGACAAGCCGGGGTCGGGTTCAGGCAGCAATCAAGGATAGTCCAAGGGGTAGCCGGGTCACAACGGATAAGCACAACAGGGAAACAGGAACTCAGGATGATCACGGACAAGGTACAGAGCTGTTTGATCAGGCAGCACTGGGTCAGCATAGAGGCAAGCCTTAAATAGGCCGATTGGCGCCAAAACGCCGCGCACGTGCGCGCGCCGATTCGCCAAAGCGCGCCGCGCCCCCGCACGCGCCCGAGCGCGCCCCCGACACCAGCGTGCACGCCCACCGAACCGGGTCGCGTCACAAGCAGCGCCCACAGGCGGACGCGCGCTAACGCGAACGCGCGCTAGCGCGAACGCGCGTACGCACGAACGCCCGGACGCCACCCCGCACGCCACGGTCGGCCAGCCCAGACACACCGGCGCCCCCAGGGACACGCGCCCCAGCACGGACAGAAACGCGAGCGCCAACACGCCCCGGCGCGCCCCGGCGCCCAACCAGGTAACCTCTCTGACACTACCTATTACACTTTTGAAGACCCTGGAGCACCAGGACAATGACACGTGACACTGATGCGGCACTGATGACAGATGGCACTAATACGTGGCACTGATGACACGTGACACTGATGACAGATGGCACTAATATTTGGCACTGATGACATGTGACACTGATGTGGCACTGATGACAGGTGGCACTGATACGTGGCACTGATGACACGTGACACTGATAACAGATGGCACGTGACACTGACAGATGGCACTGGGGACAGGTGGCACTGATAGGTGGCACTGGGGACAGGTGGCACTGGGGACAGTTGGCACTGATAGGTGGCACTGATAGGTGGCACTGGGGACAGGTGGGGATGTGTGTTTTGTGTTAGTGTGGCACTTTAATGATTTTTTCACTCACGCTGCAGCTGCAGGTTGCTCTCCCTCCTCACACACAGTCTCTGTGTGAGGAGGGAGCGCCGGCAATGAGAGATGATCTCATATGTTTACCCTTCAGATCATCTCTCATTGGACACTCCGATCGATGTCTGATCCTGATGTCTTGTATGTATAAAGTAATATTTTTGAAAAAAAATGACATTGGAGGTTGTGAGGGATGCAACGGATGCCGGCGCCCTCTCTTTTCTTAGGAACCATTGACAGCAGAAAGGTGTCATATAAAGTGCCTTGAAAAAGTATTCACACCCCTTGAAATTCCCCACACTTACAACCAAAAACGTAAATGTATTTTATTGGGATTTTATGTGATAGACCAACACAAAGTGGCACATAATTGTGAAGTGGAAGGAAAATGATACAAATAAATATGTGAAAAGTGTGTGGGGGGGGGGGGGGGGCATTTGTATTCAGCCCCCTTTACTCTGATACCCCTAACTATAATCTAGAGGAACCAATTGCCTTCAGAAGTCACCTAATTAGTAAATAGAGTTCACCTGTGTGTCATTTAATCTCAGTATAAATACAGCTGTTCTGTGAAGCCCTCAGAGGTTTGTTAGAGAACCTTAGTGAACAAACAGCATCATGAAGGCCAAGGAACACACTAGACAGGTCAGGGATAAAGTTGTGGAGAAGTATAAAGCAGGGTTAGGTTATAAAAAAAATCTCCCAAGTTTTGAACATCTCACGGAGCTCTGTTCAATCCATCATCGGAAAATGGAAAGAGTATGGCACAACTGCAAACCTACCAAGACATGGCCGTCCACCTAAACTGACCGGCCGGGCAAGGAGAGCATTCATCAGAGAAGAGCCAAGAGGTCCATGGTAACTCTGGAGGAGCTGCAGAGATCCACAGCTCAGGTGGGAGAATCTGTCCACAGGACAACTATTAGTCGTGTTCTCCACAAATCTGCCCTTTATGGAAGAGTGACAAGAAGAAAGACATTGGTGAAAGAAAGTCATAAGAAGTCCTGTTTGTAGTTTGTGAGAAGCCATGTGGAGGACACAGCAAACATGTGGAAGAAGGTGATCTGGTCAGATGAGACCAAAATTCAACTTTTTGGCCTAAAAACAAAATGTTATGTGTGGCGGAAAACTAACACTGCACATCACCCTGAACACACCATCCCCACTGTGAAACATGGTGGTGGCATCATGTGGTGGGGATGTTTTTCTTCAGCAGGGACAGGGAAGCTGGTCAGGGTTGATGGGAAGATGGATGGAGACAAATACAGGACAATCTTAGAAGAAAACCTGTTAGAGTCTACAAAAGACTTGAGACTGGGGCGGAGGTTCACCTTCCAGCAGGACAACGACCCGAAACATCCAGCCAGAGCTACAATGGAATGGTTTAGATCAAAGCATATTCATGTGTTAGAATGGCCCAGTCACAGTCCAGACCTAAATTACATTGAGAATCTGTGGCAAGACTTGAAAATTGCTGTTCACAGACGCTCTCCATCCAATCTGACAGAACTTGAGATATTTTACAAAGAAGAATGGGCAGAAATGTCCTCTCTAGATGTGCAAAGCTGGTAGAGACATCCCAAAAAAGACTTGTAGAGAAAGGGGGTTCTACAAAGTATTGACTCCGGGGGGGCGCCATACAAATGCCCCTCCCCCCACACATTTTTCACAGATTTATTTGTATCATTTATCATTTTCCTTCCACTTTACAATTATGTGCCACTTTGTGTTTATCACATAAAATCCCAATAAAATACATTTATGTTTTTGGTTGTAACATGACAAAACGTGGGGAATTTCGAGGGGTATGAATACTTTTTCAAGGCACTGTATAGAGGTGATGGAAATAACACTTCAATATATAAATGTTGGGATGAGCAGGGACCGTACAGACAAAACTTTGTTCTGAACTGTTGGCCCATTCCTTCTCAATGCGGGTAGTTTGGGGTCTCTTGATTTTTAATGCTGGAACGGGGTGGGGAGTTTTTTTTTTTTAGCTTTTCTTTTATGACGGTTTTGCTTGAAATGTGTTCTGTTCCCTCCTAACATTCTTTCCTATAATGAGATGAGAACGCCCCTTTCCTACAACACTTGGCGTTTAGTTATCACTCATTTTGAGGGGTTACTTGTTTATCCCCTGGGTAGGGGGGGATGTTGGGGGATCTTGAGTTGGGTTTTTATTCTTGCTAATCGTTTCAGGTGTGTAATCGTTCACAGACCCGATCGTTAATCACGGACTTGGCGGTCAAGTCTCATTGCTTCTACTACTTGCAGATGTCTAATCTCTTCCAGACCTTCAATAAAAATCTAGTTTACTGTTATCAACCACTTCAGCCCCGGAAGGATTTACCCCCCCCCCCTTTCTGACCAGGCCATTTTTTGCGCTACAGCACTGCGTCGATGCGGTCGTGCGACGTTGTACCCAAACAAAATTGACGTCCCTTTTTTTCCCCACAAGTAGAGATTTCTTTTGGTGGTATTTGATCACCTCTGTGGTTTTTATTTTTTGCGCTAATAAAAAAAAAAAAAGCGCGACAATTTTGAAAAAAACGCAACATTTTTTACTTTTTGCTACAATAAATACCCCCCAAAAATATATTAAAAAAAAACATAATTTCTTTCCGTTTTAGGATATGTATTTTTCTATATATTGGTTTGCGCAAAAGTTATAGCGTCTACAAAATAGGGGATAGATTTATGGCATAGTAATGGCGCCGATCTGCGATTTTTAGCGGGACTGCGACATTGCGGCGGACAGATCGGACACATTTTCAGACCTAAAAATAGCCACTGATTACTGTATAAATGTCACCGGCAGGGAAGGGGTTATCACTAGGGGGGGCGATCAAGGGGTTAAATGTGTGTCCTAGGTGTGCTTCTAACTGTGGGCGGGATTGTACTGACTGGGGGAGGAGACCGATCGTTGTTCCTAAGCAGTAGAAAGAACAGATCGGTCTCCTCACTCCCAACAGAACGGAGATCTGTCTGTTTACATTGACAGACCCTCCGTCCTCTCCTTCTCGGGAGCGATCACGGGTTGTCAGCTGCCATCGGCCACACGCATTGGCTCCTATGTCACGCGGCGGGCGCGCGCCCCCCTATACTCCTTAAAGCGATTTGCGCAGGAGTGCCATTCTGGCGCTCTTCAATCGAAGCAGGCCGGTTGGCAAGTGGTTAAACCACCTGACCTCCAGAAGTTTTTATATGATCAGGCTATTTTTTTGCTATTCAGCACTGTGCTACTTTAACTGGTAATTGCGCGGTCATGCAACATTGTATCTAAATGAAATCAATATCATTTTTTTCACACACATCACAGCTTTCTTATGGTGGTATTTGATCATCACTGGGTGGGGTGGGGGTGGGGGGTTGTTATTTTTTGCGATATAAATGAAAAAAGTCAGAAAATTTTGAAAAAAAAAAAAACAATATTTTTTACTTTTTGCCATAAAACATATCCAATAAAAAAAAAAAATCGAATTTCTTCATAAATTTTGCCCAAAATGTATTCTGCTACAAGTCTTTGATTAAAAAAAATCCCTTTTATCCCCCTGAACTGGAAAAACCCGCAACCCCCAACTATTAGTTGCCGGCTCCATAAAGTAGAAGAAATCAATCAGATGGAAGATCTGATACTTTTTTTTTTCATCCCCCTCCCCCTCCATTCCTTCTTCTTTCTCTTTATAACTTTTTCTATTCTGTCTTTCACTGTCGTTTTCTTTCTACTTAAAAAAATAGTTGGGAATTTACGGCTCCATAATTTTCGCTGTAAAGTTTACTTATTCGTCTTGATACCAGAAGGAAATGTTTTGTAAATACTTCCTTGATGTGAATGTTTTTTTTATTTTCCAACACTGAAATTGGGCAGGTGACTGTTCTGTTTGCCTTATTTGTTGTTAATGTGGCTCATATACTAGCAATGTGATGTTTTGGATCTGTCATTCCCTGGCATTAAATAAAACAAAATATTTGAAAAACAATTAAAAATCCCAATAAGTGTACGTTGATGTTTTGGATCTGCCATTCCCTGGCGTTAAATAAACAAAATATTTGAAAATAAATGAATAAATAATAATCCCAATAAGTGTATATTGATGTTTTGGATCTGCCATTCCCTGGCATTAAATAAACAAAATATTTAAAAAAAAAATTAGATAAAAATCCCAATTAGTGTAAATTGATGTTTTGGATCATTCCCTGGCGTTAAATAAACAAAATATTTGAAAAAAATAAATAAATAAAAATACCAAAAAAGTGTATATTAATGTTTTGAATCTGCCATCCCCTAGCATTTAATAGACAAAATATTTGAAAAAAATAAATGGATAAAAATCCCAATTAGTGTAAATTGATGTTTTGGATCTGCCATTCCCTGGCGTTTAATAAACAAAATATTTGAAAAAAAAAATCCCAATAAGTGTATATTGATGTTTTGGACCTGCCATTCAGTGACATTAAATTAAAAAAAATATTTGAAAATAAATAAACATCCCAATAAGTGTATATTGATGTTTTGGATCTGCCTCTCCCTGGCGTTAAAAAAAAAAAAAAAAAAAAAAAATATATATATATATATATATATATATATATATATATATATATATATATATATATATATATTTTTTTTTAACGCCAGGGAGAGGCAGATCCAAAAAAATACAATTATTGGGATTTTTATATATATATATATATATATATATATATATATATATATATATATATATATATATAAAAAATCCCAATAATTGTATATTGATTGGTTTGTGTGAAAGTTATATCGTCTACAAACTATGCGATATATACTGGAATTTTTATTTTTTTTAATTCAATATGAAACCAAAATCAAGAACACGGAGACCTCAAACTAACTGGAGGAAAGTTCAAAACTAATCTTAGAAAGTATTATTTTGCTGAAAGGATAATTGATGGTTGGAATAAACTACCAACTGAGGTAGTGAGACAGTCAACAGTTCCCCTCGGCTCACATCTGTGCGCGTGGCTGCGGGAAAACGCACTGCCCTGGTGAATCGCTCTGGGCTGCCATTCATTCTGAATGGCACCCCATGCATGTAAAATCGCAGTACGTGTGCAGGAACCGCAGGGAAATCGCAAAAAGACCATGCAATTTCCCTGCGGGCCGTGTTTTTTTTTTTGTGAAAAGGTGAACGCACCTTTTGGTTGCAGAAACGCAGGCACGGCAGCCCATTCACTTGTTAATATGTGAATCTAGCGGAAATGGCTCCAAACGCGCTTGGAACAAACAAAGATCAATACTCAGATAAAAATGTTAACCAAAAAATAAATAAATAAGAAAAAAAAACCCCTTACCTCCCAAAAAAAATAAAAAATGGGTAGACTCGATGGACTACTCGGTCTTTTTCTGCCGTCGTTTCTCTGTTTCAATTTTTTTCATACAACTAATGGCGGCAAACAGCGACTAATAATGGGGCTGCAATAGTGCGGTGGGCAATCTGACACTAAGGCTCCATTCACACCTGAGCGTAGCGCAGCGACAGATGCTGCACTGCATTTTAGTTTTCTTTTTTGTTTTTTTCTTTTTTTGTGGAGCATTTTTGGAGCAGCGCCATTCATTATTTGAACGGGCCTCCCTCCGCTCCAAAAAGGCTCCAAAGAAGCTCATGTACCAAACCTTGGCTTTGAGCCAAGAGCGTTTGGCATTTCGAGTTTTGCCTCGATTTTAGGGGCGTTTTGTCGCTCGATGATCGCGGGCAAAAATCACACCTCGTTTGGGGTTCTATTAAGTGTCAGTTAGTGTCAGATTTTCAGCCGCAATGTCGCAGTCCAGCTTTAGGTCGCTGATCGCCGTCAGTACTAATATAATAAATAATATAATAATAAATAAATAAAAATGTCAGTTCTATACTTGAATTGTATTGTAACTGTACTGTCTGCCCTGTCTGTCTGTACTGTACTAATGTTGTAAAGTGCTGCACAAACTTTTGCCACTATATAAATCCTGTATAGTTGTAAGAATAATAATAATAATAATATATGCTGTGACGGGAGTCACTTTGGGTGGGGGGCCCGTGGAACTCAAAATCCCTTGGAGAGGTTGGGAAACTCTTGTTTCAGCTCCCCATGCACCTCCTATGTCTTAGTCACCCTGTGTCAATTGGGGGCACAGGGTGACCGAGAGCCTCAGTCTGATCTGTACTAATCAGACTCACTGTACAACCACGCTGGAATGTTGTGTGTGTGTGTGTGTGTGTGTGTCTATATATATATATATATATATATATATATATATATATATTGTATATTGTCTCATACTATAGTGTGCTCTCTGATGGGTCATTTGGGGTGTGGCTGTATTCCATTGTTCTATTCTGTCTGTCTGCCTATGGGATGTGTATGTGTGTTTGCTGTGAGGAGGGAGGGGGGAATTCCTCCAACAGATCTCCCTGCTGATTGGACAGTCTACCCTGCCCTGAATGCAAAGGGAGGGGGGATTGTCCCCTGTGTACCTGTGTTTCAATAAACCATTCATGTTCAGCAGCCAAAACGAGTACTGCTTAGTTTGTGGTTGTCAGCGGCTGGAAGATCTGATATCTATATTCAGACTGGAAGGAAGCAGCATATGCCGAAAGCACTCAAGCGGCAGAGTGTGGGGGCGTTTCGTTACATACGCTATAACCAATCGATATACGCTTATTGGGATTTTTTTCCAAAAGTATGTAGCAGAATACATATTGGTGTAAATTGATGAAGAAATTAGCTTTTTTAAATTTTATTTTATTGGATGTGTATTATAGCAGAAAGTAAAAAAAAACAATTTTTTTCAAAATTGTCGGCCTTTTTTTGTTTACAGCACAAAAAATAAAAAGCACAGAGGTGATCAAATACCACCAAAAGAAATCTCTATTAGTGGAAAAAAATGACATCAATTTCATTTGGGTACAGCGTCGCACGACCGCGCAATTGTCAGTTCAAGTGACGCAGTGCCGTATCGAAAAAATGGCCTGGTCATGAAGGGGGGGGGTAAGTCTTTTGGAGTTCAAGTGGTTATAATGGGGGAAGAAACCCCCCCCCCCCCCCACCAAGATAGCGCAGCACATTAAAGTCACAATTTCTGACATCCCGATGACAGTGAAAAAAATGACAAAGGTGTTTTTTTTCTGTCTGTACTCGGTGGCGGGTGGGAATGCAAGGATAAGGAGGGGGGGGGCACAGTGACCTCTGTCACATCAGCAGATTTATGACGCTCTGATAGTTGCCGCATTACGGAAGATATCGATCGGGTGTTCTGGGCAAAGACAAATTTCATCATGAGTTCCCCTGCAGAAAATCCCTTCCGCTGCACTGAATCTAATTATTATAAATCACACAGCTACATGCAACAAGCACGCAGACCGCATGAGCCGAGCCGAAACAGCAGAAACCCTCAGGATCAGAACTATGAGAATGGCGCTTCCCGCCTCTGATATCAAATTGCCACTTTCATAGTATTCCAGAATATATATATATATTTTTTTTACTTACATGCATCCTTAGGCCCACGTCTGATAAAGAAAAATGATTATTATATGTTTTACTAATGATTAAATAAATAAGTGCTTATATGCAAATGTTAGGTTCTTTAACCACTTGTCCCAGGCAATTTAAAATTTTTAAAATCAGCATTTTTTTTTAACAAATTGGTGGCTTTTGCAACTTTTTGTGTCACGTGATCTGTGCACAGCCGTTTATTGAACACTAATTTTCAGTCTCAGGTCTCTAACCTCCACCAGCTCTGTGATGTCATCATGGAGGAGGAAAAGAGGACTCCAGTGACAACCTGTGAAGCTCTGGTGACCTCCATGCCCAAGAAGTTTAAGGCAGTGCTGGAAAATAATGGAGGCCACACAAAATATTGACACTTTGGGGCCCAATTTTGGAGATTTTCACTTAGGGGTGTACTGACTTTTGTTGCCAGCGGCTTAGACATTAATGGCTGTGTGTTGAGTTATTTTGAGGGGACAGCAAATTTACACTGTTATACAAGCTGTACACTCACTACTTTACATTGTAGACAAGTGTCATTTCTTCAGTGTTGTCACATGAAAAGATAGAAGAAAAGATCTACAAACATGTGAGGGGTGTACTTACTTTTGTGAGATACTGTATATACGTATGGGGCCTATGCCATTTGCTGTTATGTGTATGCGTGGGGGGGGGGGGTTAAAAAAAAACAAACATTAAAAACATTTTTTTTTTTTTTTTTACATTTTATATTTTTTATTTAATTTATTTACACTTTTAAATCTTTTTTTTCATTGAACTTTATTGCTATCACAACGAGCCCTCTTGTGGTAGTTTGGTCAGGTGACAGGTAATCTTTATAGAGACATCAGTGGTCTATTAGATCTCCAAAGTGTTCCCTGCCCTCCAAAGAAGCTGATCAAGCACAGATCGTGCTTTATCAGCTGCTTAATTTGCTGTAATAGGCAGGGAATGACAGCTCTGAAATCAGAAGTGACAGTCATAGTTGATTCTGTTTTTTTTTCGCTACGGAGGAGATGGGGGAACAGTTGTTCCCCCCATCTCCTCTGTGTGAAGGGATCTTGGCCATCTTCTGCAGTCCTGGGCTCTCCAGAGCATGGGGCAAGACCGGGTACCACCTGTCATCATGGATGAGGGCAGAAGGGGGGCTTCCCTTTTTGGTACTGTAAAAGTGATTGAGTGGCTGTAGAGCCGCCCGGATCACTTTAAAGAGGAGCTCCTGGCACCTTCAGAAAAAAATGAAAAGTCAGAAGCTACAAATGCTGTACTGTAGCTGCTGACTTTTGATATTAGGGCACTTACCTGTCTACGAATCCAGCGGTGTCTTCACTAGTGGCGACCCGTCCATTAGGGGTGACTGGGCGCTGCCACCTCTATCCCTGGCACCCCCTATATGAATAATGGATAGATTCATGCATAACATGAACACTGATCCTCAATCCGGACAATCAGAAGCGGGTCTGAGGCCTGTTTTGCGATTGGTTGAAAAGAGAAGACTCCCGATTGGCCGCCGAGGAGGAGGGAGGAAACAGAAGCCACCAATGCCCGTGGAGAGCAGTGGAAGGGAAAGCTTTCGCCGCCGCCAAACAAGGGAAGATGATGTTGAAGCTCTGCATAAATGGGGTAAGTGCACCAGACCCGCCCGCCGACCGACCAACCGCTGGGGGGGGTGGGGGGTGGTGTTACTGTTTACCGCCCCCCAAAATAAATTATCACTGACCGGCACTGGTCTTCACCCAAGCCGATTTTTTAATCACCTTTCGGGTGCTGCCGTCGCCATCTCAGATAAGGGAAACCAGCAGTTAAACCTTGTGGCTCCACAGCTGGTGCGCTTGTGAATGGCCCGTCTGCAGGGGAAGGAAGAGAGGGACCTAATTTCCCTCTGTGTTCGCCATGGCGAGTTCAGCCGGAAGTGGGAGCGGGTATCTGTCAAAGGCAGGTACCTACTCCACCCTCCCCCCGAAAGGTGCCAAATGTGGAAGGCGAGGGGGGGGAATAGGCAAACAAGCGGAGCTTCCCCTTTTGGGTGGCGCTCTCCTTTAACAAGACAGCTGCTTGCCTGCTGTAAAAAAAAAAAAAAGAAGAAGACAGTACCAAGATCATGGTGGCTGCAGTTGCATGTTGTAATAACCAAGACATTTTATAGGTACAGAGGTCAGCAATTGGTTAAATGATAATAACGGGTTTCTTTGCTAGAATGGCTTTGCAGAATTATGTTATTAGAACAAATATTTTGTTCTCCAGATCCTTCAAAAATCTTGCTGTGGAACATAAAGACAGATAGTCTCCTTGTACTGCATTGAGGTATTTGGAGGTCTTGAGGTTGGTGAAGCAAATGAGGTATTTTGAAAAAAGCAGAAATTAATGTCTTTTGTTATTAATGATGTGCAAATTCTTATTTAGTTTGGAAAATGTTGATAGTTTGGAGGATCCTCCTACATGGCAACTGTCCAGGATTGGAGATTAAAAGCCTCCGGTTTTGAACAAGAGGTCAGATGCTTGGAAATTGCTGCCATTTCTAGCAATCTCTATGCATGCTGATTACTCTGCTCTCTAAAATATATACAATAGTTTTACTTTGTAACTCTTCTCATCTATTTAAACTTACAACACTTTCAGAGCAGAAGTTGTAGATTTCCTTATTACACTAGTTTTCCTGTGGATGTTGTCTCTCCCTCACCAGACAGATGATGGAGGATCCCACAGCATTTATTATAGCTGTTTGCCGCCCCCCCCCCCCCCCGGGAAATAAACTCTCTCTCCTGGTTTGTGATGAGCTTGAGTTCAGTCCAAACCCAGGTTCATCTAAAACCAGAAGTTATCTTTCATTGCTGGGCCAACAGACAGTGGACAGGAGATCCCCCCTTCCTGCAGCTGATGTACACTAAGGGGTGGGGATTCTTTGACATCATTGACCTATTATAGGCACATGGCTATGACACAATGATCACTGACCTAATATGGACACCTGGCAATGACCAAGTGATTATTGGCCTGATATGGGCACATGGCCATAATCCAAAGATCACTGACCTATATGGGCACATGGCCATGATCCGATGACCACTGACCTAATATGGGCACATGGTCATGACCCAATGATCACTGGCCTAATATGGGCACATGGCCATAATCCAATGATCATTGGCCTAATATGGGCACATGGCCATAATCCAATGATCACTGACCTAATATGGGCACATGGCCATGACCCAATGATCACTGACCTAATATGGGCACATGGCCATGACCCAATGATCACTGACCTAATATGGGCACATGGCCATGACCCAATGATCACTGACCTAATATGGGCACATGGCCATGACCCAATGATCACTGACCTAATATGGGCACATGGCCATGACCCAATGATCACTGACCTAATATGGGCACATGGCCGTGACCCAATGATCACTGACCTAATATGGGCACATGGCCATGACCCAATGATCACTGACCTACAATGGGTACATGGCCTTGACCCAATGATCACTGACCTAAAATGGGCACATGGCCATGAACCAATGATCACTGGCCTAATATGGGCACATGGCCATGACCCAATGATCACTGACCGAATATGGGCACATGGCCATGACCCAATGATCACTGACCTACAATGGGCACATGGCCATGACCCAATGATCACTGACCTACAATGGGCACATGGCCATGACCCAATGATCACTGACCGAATATGGGCACATGGCCATGACCATAGGTGTGGGCAGCCTATTTCATTAGGGTGTGCACCCTAAAGCTCAAACACACATGAACGCCACCTGCTGTCACAGGGAGGAGGCTCTGATGGTGGGAGACAGTTGATTGGGAGCCTATTACCTTACATCCTAAGTATAGGTGTAATGTGTTCCTACAGTTGAACCTAGCCTTTAATATAATGGGGGCATTTACCCTGGCCACCGGCAACCCAACCACCCACCTAGTCCCACCCCTGGATAATGCTAATGTACATGGGGTTATTAGAGTGTGCCCAAGCACACCCAGCACACTCTGTGCGCACGCCTATGGCCATGACCCAATGATCACTGACCAAATATGGGCACATGGCCTTGACCCAATGATCACTGACCTAAAATGGGCACATGGCCATGACTCAATGATCACTGACCTAATATGGGCACATGCCCTTGACCCAATGATCACTGACCTAAAATGGGCACATGGCCATGACCCATTGCTCACTGACTGAATATGGGCACATGGCCATGACCCAATGATCACTGACCGAATATGGGCACATGGCCATGACCCAATGATCACTGACCGAATATGGGCACATGGCCATGACCCAATGATCACTGACCTAATATGGACACCTGGCCATGACCCAGTGATTATTGACCTAATATGGGCACATGGCCATAATTCTAAGATCACTGACCTACATGGACACATGGCCATGACCCAATGATCACTGATATAATATGGGCACATGGCCATTAACCAATGATCACTGACATAGGACCCAATGATCACATGGCCATATAAGGTCAATGCCACTCACATAATATGGCCATGTGGCCATATTAAGTCAATTATGTGATGAGCATCCTTGCTCTTTGTATACAGTATATCCAGCTGTGGGGCTTGAATTCTCCTTCTGTACATAGCTTCCCAAAAACATCCCAGCACCCGGCCTCAGTACTCCTCTCAGGAGCCCTCAGCCCTGATGCAAGCAGTGGGCTGGCTCTTGGGAGGAGTCATGTAACTTTAAAAATGCCTTGATGGGTGAGTGTCAGTCTGGAGGGGTGGGTGTTTCTAGGCAGGCCACCCTAGGTGAAATCCAATAAATGAAAGCGTAGGGGGGAGAGGGGGTGTCACGCACAGCCAGGATGGGGAGGAAAGGTCTAGATCAGCGGTAGGCAGCCTGGGGCCCTCCAGCTGTTGTGGAACTAAATTTCCCATGAGGCATTGCAAGGCTGGCATGATGGGACTTGTAGATCTGCAACAGCTGGAGGGCCCAGGTTGCCTACCCCTGGTCTAGATGATGCTCTATTTGACTCATTACAGCTCCTATTGCACATCTTGAGAAGCTCACAGTGTGCAGTGAACTCAGAGTAAGAAGTTTCAGTCCAGGAGAGGAGCCGGTACACCTGTGTAAGGGGAGTCCAGAGTTCTGCTTTAAAACAAACGTGAGGGTTTTGTTTTTTTCAGTACAAATTCACTTTAATTTCCACAAGGTTATTGTGGTGTTTATTGTGCTTCGAATTTATCCGCCGAATCTAATACCTGGGCCTCTATGCCCTATGTACACAAAAGATAAAAGAAGCAATCTTCCTTGAAATGAAGTACAGACGTAGCCTGCGGGCAGGAGATAGCGTCTTCACTGACTTAATTACATCCATATCTAAAGACAATCTCTTGTTACTTTATTTATTCGTTATCTTCTTTATATTATCTATGGCTGTGTCATGCTGCCTTTTACAGAAAGTTTTGCTCTTGTGAACTGTTTCAAAGATTCAGGGGCAAATTTAAAAAACATTCTCCCTCGTATGCCGGACATTCGCCCTGAGTGCTCTGAGAACTTAGAAACATCCAACTGCAAATGTTAAAGGGGACCATAAAGTTTACATCCTCATCCCTGGATGTCAGTTGTGCGTTGGTGGTGTGGCAGTCAGCCAATGGAGGCGAGGGTGTGAAATCCTCCACTGGAACCAGCGGGAAGGTCTTTGATAGAGTCAGTTATTGGCAAAATCATGGTAAATTGGTTGGTGGTACGATCAATTGCCTCTTAATAAATGTGGATGCTACATGGCGGCTCTGTCATGCCTCTGGGCGTTTTGTAGCTGGTATCTCTCAGGTTGAGTCACCTGCTGGCCACTTTTATCTTTTTAAACCCGGATAAACATGCAATCTGATTGTCCAATCTCACAATATGTAAATGGGTCTATGTTACCGCAAAGCCCCCTGAAGAGTGATGGGACCTCACCAGAGGCACTAAGTCTAAGCAGCAGATGGTCTGCACCAGAGCTTCTGATGGTGGAGATGGGCTGGGGGCCCAAATTGTTCCTGGAGCTCTAAGATGCAGGTTGGGACCAGATTGTGATCCTTAGGACCACCCCACAATGGGGTTGACTGAGTATAGGAATGCTACGGTATGGAGCCGGTACACCAGGGATTGGCAAGAGAATAGCCGGGTCCAGGCAGTGGTATAGTCAGGTGGCAAACAAAAGAGTAGTCAGGTCCAGGCAGGGGTTGAGGCAAGTGGCAATTAAAAGAGCATTCATATCCAGGATGGGGTCAAGACAGGTGGCAATTAAGAGAGTAGTCAGTCCAGGAAGGAGTCGAGGCAGGTGGAAGTCAAGAGAGTAGTCAGTCCAGGGAGGGTTTGAGGTAAGTGACAATTAAATAAGTAGTCAGGTCCAGGCAGGCGGCAATCAAGAGAGCACTCAAGTCCAGGTAGAAGTTAGGGCAGGCAGCAATCAAGAGAGTACTCAGATCTAGGTAGGTAGCAAACAAGGCAGTAGTCAGGTCAAGGCAGGGGTTCAGCCAGGGGGCAATCAAGAGCGTAGTCAGGTCAAGACAGAGGTTAAGGCATGTGGCAAATAAGACAGCAGTCAGGTCCAGGGAGGGGTTGAACCAGGTGGCGAACAAAAGAGTAGTCAGGTCCAGCCAGGGGTCAAAGCAGGTGGCAATCAAGGGAGCAGTCAGGCCCAAGCAGAAGTCAAGGCAAGCAGCAATAAAGTGAGTACTTAGGTCCAGGCAAAGGGTTGAGGAAAACAGCAAACAAGGCAGTGGTCAGGTCGAGGCAGGGGTTGAGCCAGGTGGCAATCAAGAGAGTAGTCAGGTCCAGACAGAGGTTCAGGCAGATGGCAAACAAAACAGTAGTCAGGCACAGGGAGTACTAGCAGAGTTCTTTGTAACATGGGCTCACTGCTGAGAAGACTCAGCACCAGCCACTTCCAGGACTGAAGCTTAAATAGCCCTTGAGTTAGAAGACACGCCCAGCATCGTTTTAGGGAATTCTTTAAGTCCTTGTGGGATTCTTGGAGCACCATTTGAAGTTTTGCAGAGCTTCTGCAAATATCTCTGGAAGTCCTGGCACAGGTCCTCCTGGTGGTCCTAAGGTAATGTACCAATTTAGGGAGACCCTCACATGAAAAAAGATGCCATCAAATCCAAAGGAGATTGTATACAGATTGTGCAATCAGATTGTAACGCAGGCCATATCTGCTACGATTTCCTATAATCAATAGGATCGATCAAGTATATTTGACTGCAGTGCCCGTCAATTTAGCAGTAGTTCCAGTAGAAAAATAAGAGCAGCACAGGATCATCTCAAGTCCTATGTATGCCTTGTTGATCGCCAACGTGTTTCAGGGGTCATCGTGGCGTCATCGTCTCCCTTCATCGTGCGCTTACAATGATGGAAACTGAACCAAAACAGGTGCTCTTTCGGAAAATGAAGAGTTGGTAGACCGGCTACCAGAATGAGCCGTGATACCTTCTATTAATATCCATAAAGACATCTTCTCATGTCCTTTTCATGTCCAGGTGCAACTTTCCACCAACATTACTGTACCTAAAGTCCAATCAATTTAGATAGCTCCTTTAAAGTTTGACCATCAAGGTGGGCAGGTGATTGATCCTCAAGCGATTGTGATTAGTTGTCAATTAAAATTGATTGATTTTGTGAGTAAGGCTCCATTCACACTAGCGCGTTTTTTGATGCATTTTGCATTTTGCAGAAATGCACGGGAATTTTTTAACATGGGTTCCTATGGAACATGTTCACAGCAATGCTTTTTTGTTTCTCTGCATTTTTGGAAAGGGTCGGGGACTTTTTTTCATGCAAAAAGCAGCGTTTTGCATGTAATGGATTTCAATGGACAAGCATCAAAAACGCAAGTGCACCGTTTTTGCAGCGTTTTTGATGCGTTTTTGATGCGTTTTTGCCGTTTTTTTTAAATTTTTTTTTTAGACTGTAAAAAAACTGTAAAAAAAAAAAAAAAAACGCAAAACGCAAATCGCGGCAAAAACGCAGCAAAAACGCTGCTCAAAAACGTGGCAAGCATGAAAAAAAAACCTCCAAAAACGCTCAAAAGCAACATGCATAGGTGTGAATCGAGCCTAAAATATGCTCAACAATGCAAGAAGTAGACTTTGGTGAAAAACATGAAATCTTTCAAGCTAAACCAACCTATCAATTTAGGTTAAGTTTAAACAATTTGTAGCTCACAGTGTGTAGAGAAATTAAGCAATTTCAGTCCAGGAGAGGACCCTGTACAGTACAACTGTGCAAGACTGAAGGGAAGGGCGGAGTTCCACTTTACATTCGTTTTCTATTTTCTGTAATGACAAAAGAGTAGACAGGTTCCCTTTAATAGCCGATGACCGCTTCATCTTTCTTTTTTTCCTTTGTGATATAATAAGTATCAGCAGACGACTGTTCCCGATCATGTCATATAAAAACAACGCGGATCTGTGCGCCTCCATAATCAGCGCTCTCTCTCTCTCTCTCTCTCCCCTTTTCACACAATTACCAATTATTACGAAGATTAAACGCGGCACAATTTAATAACGAGCGGGGCCTGGCAACGTCTAATGAGCTTTGGAACTGCGCAGGCCGGTGCAGAGAATTAATTACAGCTCCGGCATAATCAGGTTGACTTTTTGTCACGGCTCTCAGCATCCATAACGCGGGAACGACGGATTTTTATTGAGGAAATGGGACAAACGCGGAATCGTTAAGCGCGCGCTATTTATAGCCCGGCTTAAAAAACAGTTTCCACTTTATTGAATAAACTGTTTAACGAGGACGATCGTACATCTCCCAGAATAACAACAAGACCCGTTCTCTTCCGATGACCCGTCTGAGGGACAAGGCCGCCCATGGCTGGTCGGTGCCGCGGTAAAAATAGAATCGCGCTAATTCTGGATTGTTTGTAGCGTGATCCACAGGAGACGGCACCAGGGCATACACTATTGTACAGGATCGGATGAGGATAGACCCCACTGCATCATGGGAAATTAAATGTTTTTCTTTCTTTCTTTCTTTTTGCACCTATAACACATTGGTCAGTAAAATATGCCATATATATATATTCTTTCTTATATACTATATATATACACATACACTATATATACACACACACACTATATTACCAAAAGTATTGTGACGCTTGCCTTTACACGCACATGAACTTTAATGGCCTCCCAGTCTTAGTCTGTAGGGTTCAATATTGAGTTGGCTCCGCCCTTTGCAGCTATAACAGCTTCAACTCTTCTGGGAAGGCCGTCCACAAGGTTTAGGAGGGTGTCTATGGGAATGTTTGACCATTCTTCCAGAAGAGCATTTGTGAGGTCAGGCACTGATGTTGGACGAGAATATATCTGCCATCCAATGTACCAGAGACAAGCTTTATGCTGAGGCAGATGCCATATACTTTGTATCATTGATACATAGAGTGCTTTGAAAAAGTATTCACACTCCTTGAAATTCTCCACATTTTGTCAGGTTACAACCAAAAAACATAAATGTATTTTATTGGGATTTTATGTGATAGACCAACACAAAGTGTCACATAATTGTGAAGTGGAAGGAAAATGATAAATGATACAAATAAATATGTGAAAAGTGTGTGTGTGTGGGGGGGCATTTGTATGGCGCCCCCCGGAGTCAATACTTTGTAGAACCCCCTTTCTCTACAAGTCTTTTTGGGGATGTCTCTACCAGCTTTGCACATCTAGAGAGGACATTTTTGCTCATTCTTCTTTACAAAATATCTCAAGCTCTGTCAGATTGGATGGAGAGCGTCTGTGAACAGCAATTTTCAAGTCTTGCCACAGATTCTCAATGGGATTTAAGTCTGGACTGTGACTGGGCCATTCTAACACATGAATATGCTTTGATCTAAACCATTCCATTGTAGCTCTGGCTGGATGTTTCGGGTCGTTGTCCTGCTGGAAGGTGAACCTCCGCCCCGGTCTCAAGTCTTTTGCAGACTCTAACAGGTTTTCTTCTAAGATTGTCCTGTATTTGTCTCCATCCATCTTCCCATCAACTCTGACCAGCTTCCCTGTCCCTGCTGAAGAAAAGCATCCTCACCACATGATGCTGCCATGTTTCACGGTGGGGATGGTGTGTTCAGGGTGATGTGCAGTGTTAGTTTTCCCCACACATAGTGTTTTACTTTTAGGCCAAAAAGTTCAGTTTTGGTCTCCTCTGACCAGATCACCTTCTTCCACATGTTTGCCGTGTGCTCCACATGGCTTCTCACAAACTACAAACAGGACTTCTTATGACTTTCTTTCACCAATGTCTTTCTTCTTGTCACTCTTCCATAAAGGGCAGATTTGTGGAGAACACGACTAATAGTTGTCCTGTGGACAGATTCTCCCACCTAAACTGTGGATCTCTGCAGCTCCTCCAGAGTTACCATGGACCTCTTGGCTCTTCTCTGATGAATGCTCTCCTTGCCCAGCCGGTCAGTTTAGGTGGACGGCCATGTCTTGGTAGGTTTGCAGTTGTGCCATACTCTTTCCATTTTCCGATGATGGATTGAACAGAGCTCCGTGAGATGTTCAAAGCTTGGGAGATTTTTTTATAACCTAACCCTGCTTTATACTTCTTCACAACTTTATCCCTGACCTGTCTGGTGTGTTCCTTGGCCTTCATGATGCTGTTTGTTCACTAAGGTTCTCCAACCAACCTCTGAGTGCTTCACAGAACAGCTGTGTTTATACTGAGATTAAATGACACACAGGTGGACTCTATTTACTAATTAGGTGACTTCTGAAGGCAATTGGTTCCACTAGATTTTAGTTAGGGGTATCAGAGTAAAAGGGGGCTGAATACAAATGTCCCCCCAACTTTTCACATATTTATTTGTATCATTTATCATTTTCCTTCCACTTCACAATTATGTGCCACTTTGTGTTGGTCTATCACATAAAATCCCAATAAAATACATTAACGTTTCTGGTTGTAACATGACAACATGTCGAAAATGTCAAGGGGTATGAATACTTTTTCAAGGCACTGTAAGCTTTTCTCAGTCCTTTTACCCCGAGGAACACTTAGAAAATTTCTCAGGGAACCACTGCAAAAATGGATTACACCTACAGCTCGTCATCGATTTGTGTAAATAATACGTTGAAAAAAGTATAAAATAAAATAAGTCACATGGTGTAATTAGCGTATTTGCGAACCCCAGGAAATTCATTTTCCGTAATATTCTGCAGAAAAGAAAGGCAGATAATAGAAATTGTGGAGTTGTCTAACATTGGTGGTCATTGTAGAAGTGACACCTTGCTTTGGTGGCCGGTGTAAATGGGATATTATTCCACCACTGCTCGCTACTCTAGGAACCCCTAGCATCCACATGGGGAACTCTGGGATGCAACAGGTTCCCTCATTGAGACAAACTGGTATACATTGTTTTTTATTCATAAGCCCCGATGAAGGGGGTGAGTTTTGGCCCCCAAACGCATTGGATTTCTCATAAGGTCTTCAACCTGATTTTACATTGCAATACATTTTATATCAGACTATTAACTTGTGGTGTGACTCTTCGATCTCGGAGACTTTTATTTGTATTACAAACCAAGAAAAATGTGGGTTTCCTTTGGAGCGTAGAAGCGACCAGCCCAGAATCTAGACACTTTGAAAAAAGTCTGTGTTTTTCCATTCCCAATGGGACAAACCTGGCCAAGAAAAACAGATAGGGCTTCCAACCCTTCCCAAAAAAAAAACCAAAACAAAAACAATGATAGCAATAAGACGTACCACGATTTCCACAAAACCTATCCATCCCCCCAGGTTTTTATTGCTGTCTCACCATTTGGCCATTATAAGCCAATGATGCCACAAGCATCCTTGACACTTTGTACTGTCCCATTTGACCAAGAATAACAGCTGGCTTCTGGGTTTGGACCCGAACATGGGTCTGAATAAACACAAGCTCATCCTTAGTTATGGGATATCCAAAATTCTACAGTTGTCGCCAGAAAAAGGAGTTAATGGGAAATCTTCCAAAGGGGATACCTGTACGGATGACAGCTGTCTAGAATGGGATTTCTCCTTGCTCTCTGATGTGTCTCTGGTACAGGAAGTGAAGGTAAATCACCCAATTTGGGCAAATACGGCAAAAAAACCTGCCAGGTCTTCCAACTCTTCCCATAAAAGAGAAATACCAATAAGATGTCCCAGGGTTCCAACACTACCTATTCATTCCTCCAGGTTTTTATTGCTGTCTGATCACATGGCCATATTAGATTGATGAAGTCATGAACATCCAGGCCCTTCGTAACGTCTTTTGTGGGGCAGGGAATCTCCCACCCACAGTTGGACCAAGAATCATTGGACCATTGATTATGGGATCAAGAAAGACATAACACGGGTCTGAACAAATGCGAGCTCATCCTTAGTTATGGAAGAACCAAAATTCTATAGTTGTCACCAGAAAAGGAGGTGAGGGGAAATCTTCCCATGGGGATACCGGTCCAGGTGACGACTGCCTAGGAAGGGATTTTCCTTAATTTTACATTGTGTCTCTGGGACAGAAAGTGAAGGGAAATCACCCCAACTGGACGAACACAGCAAAAAAAGACTTGGCAGGGCTTTTAATCCTTCCTCAAAAATACATGAATTCCAATAAGACATACCATGGTTCCGGACCTACCTATCCATTTCCTACCTATCCTTTTTATTGCTGTCTGACTGCATGGCCATATTATGTACCCATATTAGCTCAGTGATCATTAGGTAATGGCCATGTGCCCATATTAGGTCAATGATTGTTGAGTCATGGCCATGTGCCCATATTAGGTCAATATTCATTGGGTCATGGCCATGTGCCCATATTAGGTCAATGATTGTTGGGTCATGACCATGTGCCCATATTAGGTCAATATTTATTGGGTCATAACCATGTGCCCATATTAGGTCAACGATTGTTGGGTCATGGTCATGTGCCCATATTAGGTCAATATTTATTGGGTCGTGGCCATGTGCCCATATTAGGTCAACGATTGTTGGGTCATGGTCATGTGCCCATTTTAGGTCAATATTCCTTGGGTCATGGCCATGTGCCCATATTAGGTCAATGATTGTTGGGTCATGACCATGTGCCCATATTAGGTCAATATTTATTGGGTCATGGCCATGTGCCCATATTAGGTCAACGATTGTTGGGTCATGGTCATGTGCCCATATTAGGTCAATATTTATTGGTTCATGGCCATGTGCCCATATTAGGTCAACGATTGTTGGGTCATGGCCATGTGCCCATATTAGGTCAATATTCATTGGGTCATGGCCATGTGCCCATATTAGGTCAATGATTGTTGGGTCATGACCATGTGCCCATATTAGGTCAATATTTATTGGGTCATGGCCATGTGCCCATATTAGGTCAACGATTGTTGGGTCATGGCCATGTGCCCATATTAGGTCAATATTCACTGGGTCATGGCCATGTGCCCATATTAGGTCAATGATTGTTATGTCATGACCATGTGCCCATATTAGGTCAATATTTATTGGGTCATGGCCTTGTGCCCATATTAGGTCAGTGATTGTTGGGTCATGGTCATGTGCCCATATTAGGTCAATGATTGTTGGGTCATGGTCATGTGTCCATATTATGTCAGTAATCATTGGGTCATGTGCCCATATTAGGTCAATGATTGCTGGGTCATGGGCATAGATCAAGGATGTCATGAGCTTCTCAAACTCTTTGTGACATCAGCTGTGAGGCAGAGAATCCCTGCCTGCAGCTCATTGGACCAGGAATGATATCTAGGCATACAGGTTTCGAGCCAAGCATGGGTCAGAGAAAACGCAAGGTCTACCCTTTTTGTGAATATCATTAATTCTCAATCTGTCCCCGGAAAAGGAGACAAGGGGGAATCTTCCAATGGGGAAAGCTTTAGCAGTGACAACTGTCTGGGAGGGTATTTCCCTTCATTTTCTGTTGTGTCTCCAGGACAGAAAGCGCAATCCCCCCCCCATTTGGACCTGCCGGGGCTTCCACCCCTTCCCCAAAAATAGTTTGGACCGCAGATTGACTTTAAGCAGCTCATGTTCTTGGCAGGAATTACAATGTTTCGAACGTTCTGAGTTCAGTCAGGTCAGGGAACGTTTTTCTTTGGTTTTCTGCTCCGTCTTTCCTCCGGGAACATGCTATTGTTCTGCTCTTGAATTCTTTGATACAAATTAGCGGCTTCTCAGGACTTATCAGGTGTTCCCGGTGGGCCAACGTCTGCTTTTCACAAGCTGCGCCCTTTTCTGGAGCTTTAATAGACGGCTCCTGACCTGCGCTGGCAGCGTGCTCACCGGGGAAGGAGGAGAGAGCCTTTTGTTAGCGGTAATCCAAACCACATCTGAAAGCTTTCACAGATATTGGGCTCTCTGCCGGAAAATTCTCTCCTGCAAACCGATAACCCCACAGCTTCCCGCCGGGAACATTTCCCGTGCTCAGACTGAACCCTCGTGTCAGCTATCCGGAATCTCGCTGTCAGGGGTCCCGGAAATGTGAGAAACTCATAAACCCTATTCTTAATTTTTATGTATGCAGGTCTGGGGGGGGGTGTTAAAGTAGATTTAATGAATGGCCTTTAGTTTTCTAAAGCAGAGTGTATCATCAACAACTTATATATAAACCCTAATGTTGCTGATCTCCTGCAAACTCTTTGCAGCCACTTCCTGCTCCTACATTCATTCACATGGCCCCCTGTCAGAGCGATCCAAATAAGCTTTGTGCATGGATCCCCCCCCCCGCTCCAGCCACTGCAACCCCCCTCTCTAAATTCGGATTTTAGCTTTATGTCCCACTGCCCAATTGATCCTAAACCAGCTTTTTAGTGATTTTTAACCAGAAATAATTAGAAATGATAACACTTAGTACTTATTGACAGCCAGGGGTGGGTAAAAACAGCAGGTTGAGCTGTAGTTTCGGGGCTCCATTCGCACCTAAGCATTTTAAAATCGTGGACACAATCATGCGTTTCTGGCCACGACTCCAGAATCAAAACGTGGGATGCATTTGCGATGCCATTATTTCCTAATGGCACTCTAAAGGCAGCACGATTTTGCGAATTGTAGTGCAACAAGACGCACGAAAATTGTGGCAAAAAACCCGACCCCAAACGCGATAAATACTAGGAAACCAGTTCATCAGTTCACATGGAATATGATGTACATAAAACAATAGGCTTGACCTTTGAACAGCTCCTCAGCAGATAGAAAATATATCTGTTATATGGTAACGAGACACAAGAGGGCGCATCTAAGTGCAGCAGATTGATAATTTATTATGAAGAAAGCCTTAAGCTTGAAAAAGAGACACTACTGCCTCGAAACCCTTGAAGGAGAGACAGGGATGGGAAGGATTGTAGCTGGGCTTCGAGGACCCTAAGGGCCTTTTTGGTTTGAATTTTGGTGGCCCTAGCATCCTTCTTCATGGTTGAAGAAAGGGCAAGACATTGGCCCTGGATGACCGCCTAATGGGGTGCCCAAAGTGTGGAGAGGGAGATATCTGGGATGTCATTCTCGGCAAAGTAATGTTTCAGGGGAGTTTCCAGTTCCACTCTGGAGGGGAGGTGCTGCTGGAGAAAGTTGTTCAGCCGCCAGTTGCACGGCCTAGGGGAGAGGGTGCCCAGGTCTAGCGTTAGTAGGACGGGGGCATGATCGGACCAGGAGATTGATGGCCTATGGGAGAGGGTTCCCAGGTCCTGCGTTAGTAGGACGGGGGCATGATCGGACCAGGAGATTGATGGCCTATGGGAGAGGGTTCCCAGGTCCTGCGTTAGTAGGACGGGGGCATGATCGGACCAGGAGATTGATGGCCTATGGGAGAGGGTGCCCAGGTCCAGCGTTAATAGGATGGGAGCATGATCGGACCAGGAGATTGATGGCCTATGGGAGAGGGTGCCCAGGTCTAGCGTTAGTAGGACGGGAGCATGATCGCACCAGGAGATTAAAGGCCTACGGGAGAGGGTGCCCAGATCCAGCGTTAGTAGGACGGGGGCATGATCGCACCAGGAGATTGAAGGCCTACGGGAGAGGGTACCCAGGTCCAGCGTTAGTAGGACGGGGGCATGATCGGACCAGGAGATTGATGGCCTACGGGAGAGGGTCCAGGGTTAGTAGGACGGGAGCATGATCGGACCAGGAGATTGATGGCCTATGGGAGAGGGTGCCCAAGTCCAGGGTTAGTAGGACGGGAGCATGATCCAACCAGGAGATTGATGGCCTATGGGAGAGGTTGCCCAGGTCCAGCGTTAGTAGGACGGGAGCATGATCGCAGCAGGAGAGTGAAGGCCTACGGGAGAGGGTACCCAGGTCCAGCGTTAGTAGGACGGGAGCATGATCGGACCAGGAGATTGATGGTCTACGGAAGGGGTTGCCCAGGTCCAGCGTTAGTAGGACAGGAGCATGATCGGACCAGGAGATTGAAGGCCTATGGAAGAGGGTACCCAGGTCCAGCTTTAGTAGGACGGGAGCATAATCGGACCAGGAGATTGATGGCCTATGGGAGAGGGTGCCCAGGTCCAGCGTTAGGACGGGAGCATGATCGGACCAGGAGGTTGAAGGCCTACGGGAGAGGGTACCCAGGTCCAGCGTTAGTAGGACGGGAGCATGATCAGACCAGGAGATTGATGGCCTACGGGAGAGGGTGCCCAGGTCCAGCGTTAGTAGGACGGGAGCATGATCGGACCAGGAGATTGAAGGTATACGGGAGAGGGTGCCCAGGTCCAGCGTTAGTAGGATGGGAGCATGATAGGACCAGGAGATTGATGGCCTATGGGAGAGGGTGCCCAGGTCCAGCGTTAGTAGGATGGGAGCATGATCGGATGAGGAGATTGATGGCCTATGGGAGAGGGTGCCCAGGTCCAGCGTTAGTAGGATGGGAGCATGATCGGACCAGGAGATTGATGGCCTATAGGAGAGGTTGCCCAGGTCTAGCGTTAGTAGGACGGGAGCATGATCGCACCAGGAGATTAAAGGCCTACGGGAGAGGGTGCCCAGGTCCAGCGTTAGTAGGATGGGAGCATGATCGGACCAGGAGATTGATGGCCTATGGGAGAGGTTGCCCAGGTCTAGCATTAGTAGGACGGGAGCATGATCGCACCAGGAGATTGAAGGCCTACGGGAGAGGGTACCCAGGTCCAGCGTTAGTAGGACGGGAGCATGATCCAACCAGGGGATTGAAGGCCTACGGGAGAGGGTACCCAGGTCCAGCGTTAGTAGGACGGGAGCATGATCGGACCAGGAGATTGATGGCCTACGGGAGGGGGGTGCCCAGGTCCAGTGTTAGTAGGACGGGAGCATGATCGGACCAGGAGATTGATGGCCTACGGGAGAGGGTGCCCAGGTCCAGTGTTAGTAGGACGGGAGCATGATCGGACCAGGAGATTGATGGCCTATGGGAGAGGGTGCCCAGGTCCAGTGTTAGTAGGACGGGAGCATGATCGGACCAGGAGATTGGGAGTATTTGTGCGGAGCGGACGTTATGGAGCGTTTTGTTATTAACGAAGAAATAGTCCATACGTGAATGGGTATGGTGAGGGGCGGAATAAAACATGCAACGTCAGTCGCTAGGGTGGAGAACCCGCCAGGCTTGAAAAAGAGCATGTCTCCTAGTGAGCTGACGGAAGAGTTTGGAGCCCCTAAGGGCTCGGGTCTGTGGAGCCTGGGGATTCACCACATGGCGATCGAAAAGTCACGGAGTGGGACAGGTTAAAATCTCCCCCAATTACGAGGACCTCGTGGGGTGACCGAAAGAGACGGGCGAACACCTTAGATAAAAATTGGAGCTGATGGACATTTGGGGCATAGAGGGTGCAGAAGGTAACTGTCTGTGTCTGCCATAGGCCTCCTATTATAGCGAAATGTCCCTGTGGGTCTAGGTAGGAGGCAGAGCAGCTGAACAGGGAGCCTCTTTTGAAGATCATAGCGACGCCAGCTCATTTACGCGGGTTAAGATCAGTCTTTTTTATTACAACATCATGTGAGTGACCATTTTGCTTTCTTATTAATAAATGATCAACATGCTGCACTTAGATGCGCCCTCTTGTGTCTCTTTATCAAGCTAGCTTCAAACCTATTACAGAACCACAGAAGACTGATCCAACAACACAGTACAGGCTGAGAGTTGCAGGGTACTCACTAGGTGCTGGGAGTCTCGGAGGTGGCGGAGGAGGGGGTGGAGGAGGCAATAATGGCGGAGGTCTACACTGGCACACCTGCTGGCATCCACTGGGCAGATTCTCCACGGTGGACCTGGAACATGTTCTCTGGGGTTCGGTCTGAGCGATCTGGAAAGGAAAGGAAATGGTTACATCCATTCATAATTACATCAATTAGGCCATAAAGTTGTACACTTGGCAAGTGCAAGAAACCTTGAAGAGCCCCCTTGGCCCCCTGACCAGGGCCCTTGAAACTGATCCTGGGGCCCTTTACTCCCGTTGTGGCACCCTTTTTTATTATTGCCCCGCAGCGGGCCACCTTCCCGCGATCACAGTGGTGGAACGCCAGAGTCCAGTCGCAAGTGCGACCTTTGTGACCCTGGTAGTTCCGCCACTGTTGTCAGTAGTTTTTTGTTTTTGTTGTTTTATTTTTTTAATTTTTTTTTTTACCATTTTATTTATTTATTTATTTTATCATTTTTTTCATATTTTTTAGGACCCCCATTGGGGGGCTTTGGTGAAATATCAGGGGACAAAACAGACCCCATGATGTCTCACTTTTGAGACAGCGAAGGGGACTGAGAACAGAATTATCAGCCCCATTCTCCGCAGTCTAAGCTGCACAGAATGAATGGACAGGAGTAGCTCTTTACAGTGGCTTCCTGTTCATTTATAAACTGAAGCATAGTAACACAGCTTACAATGCCTCAGCTATGAATGAATAAAAAACAAAAAAAACGAGTCAGTGATCAGCACCGATTCATAAGACAGGGAAGTGCTGTGAAGGCGGCAGGGGGGGGGGGCAAGGAGATTACACAGGGGCCTGGGGCAGCAGGACAGGGATAGGGAGGCGACGGGAGCGGCATGTGAAGGAGCTGATGCCCTCCATTTTCCTCCTGCAGTCGCTGAATGTCTGCGGGAGGGAGAAGAGGAGAAGCAGGCATTCAGTGGATACATGGAGGGATCGGTTCCTCTACATGCCGCCTCCTCTGTCACCCTCCTATCCAGGCATACAGGGGGGGCCATATGGGCCCCCCTGGAGTATGGGGTCTGCTCGCAATGGCAACCCCTGTACGTACGCCCTTGTTTAAAGGGGCCACCTTTTGTGCTCGAAGGAGAAAAGGTTTAACCTCTGCATTTGGAAGGGGTTCTTCACAGTAAAAGCTGTGACAACGTGGAATAGACTTCCTAGTTCTATAGCCAGGGTTGCCTTTCTCTGGATCAACTGCAGATTTTGGGTTTGAAGATGCAGCATTTTATTTTTTATTTTGGTTGAACTCAATGGACTTTAGTAATGAGCTTGGGTTCTGCCTTGGGTTCAGTTCGGACCTAGAAGTTAGCTGTTAGTGCCGGGCCAATAAGCTGCCAGTGGGAGATTCCCCGTTCCTCAGCTGATGTACCCGAAGAAGCAGGGTGCTCATGACATCACTGACGGAATACATGGCTATGTTAGGTCAACAATGTCACAAGCATCCCCGCTCCTTTGCATAAGTGTAGCTGTGGGGCGGTGACTCTCCTCATTGGCCCAGCAATGACCCCTAACGTCCATGTTCGAATGGAACCCAAGCTCATTTCCAATAGACATGTTTTTTTTTTAATCTTGACCAGCTATCCAACCATATGGCATTATTTTCATTCCCTTCTGTGACCACACAAGGCGGAACAAAGCTTTGACGGAAGGGGGGTCGTATCAGATCCTTTTTTTTAAAGCATTGGGAACCAATCAGATGCATTGAAAATGGAAACTCTACAAAATATTAAAAAATGACTTGATAGACCCAAGAGCATGCAATCCATGTAGGTTGTCAGCCATGCACAGCCTCCAACAATAGTCTATGCCACTTTAGAAGTAGGGAATACAAAACCAGTTGTATGTTAGAACCTCACATTGGCTAAAATCAGAATTTTCCCAAAGCATGGAGAACATTTTGAAAAGGTTTTCCTGGTACCTCCATTGCAGCATACCTGTGATAGAGCTCCGCCTCGACTCCTCCCTCAGGGCCAGTGAATAGCATAAATGAAAGACGTAGTCCCTCCCCCAACATTCTCCTTTTTTTTTCCTCATACCTCTTGAGCTGGTGAAGAGTAGCAGTATGTCCATACCTCTGCCTTTGGCCGGGTTCAGCCTCTCCCGTGTGCAGTCCCTGTTCTTGGGCCGCTGTTAACGCTGATAAGACTGGGAACCCCTTCTGTGGATCTTTTGGGGTTTTGCAGAGTTTCCTCATAGGAACACAGTCTGCTGGTGCATGATGAACGATGAATGCTGGTGGATACAGCAGGAGGATCAGCTTCCTTGTATCCCTGGGCAGGTTAGACTTCTTCCTCGTTTGCTTCCTTACGTCGCGGGGCGTGTATAGACACGCTGACGCGGCGGGACAGTGCGCGTGCGCGGGCCCGCAATATGGAGCTGATGTGTGCCTTAGTCAGAAGCCTCTGCTGGCGTTAGTGCGCATGCGCGCACGGCGGTGAGCCCTTGGGAGCCATATTTGTTAAGGTAAAACAATGCTGTGGGTTGGTTAATAGTGCAAGAGGGGGGGCGGACATATTAATTAATCTGCCCACCCTTGGCTTTTAAACATTTTGGCTCCATTTGGGCTCAGGGCTGCGTTTAATAGCCAGTGGGGCCCTGCAGGTCCAAAACATATCAGCAAGCAGGTATGCGATCTTCTTTCATCGCTGAGACTGTGGTACGATTTTCTTCTCTTAAGGGGTTCTATCTTTACTCTCACTCTATCTTCTTGCAGCTGATCCTCCTGCTCATTTTACTATGACTCATTCGTCACAAAGCCAAGATCCTCCATTGTCCAATAGCATGGGACCATCTGTACGTGAGTATAAAAAAAAAAGTGCGCCACTGACAAACAAATTTTGTTTCAGCCCTGTTTCCTCAAAGCGATCCAGAAAATCTTCAAGACGCCATGACAACGACAACAGTTCAGATCAGGGATCAGGCTCCTCACACCATAGGTCCTCCAGGAGATCAGGATCTCGGAGACATCGTCGCTCTCCTTCGCCCCCACCTCTGGCATCAAGAAAAAAGTGCTGGGCTTGTGGCGCTGTACCACTCCCTGATAAATTGGTCTGTAAGGACTGTCTCAGGGTCTAGGCAGCCAACCGGGAACTGGAAAGCCAGCAGGTGGTCGATCTACTTAAGCAGACCCTGAAAGACTCCTTTTCAGAACTGGCGGCCATAATTCCCACCCATCCAGTTCCACGAGCTGTTCAAATGCAAGACCTAGACCCCAGCACCCTGGGGCCCTCAGCTATCAGTAGTCCTCTGCTTGCATCAGGAGGGACAGCTGGACCTTCTCCACCAGAAGATCCTTCTGAGGAGTCTTCAGAAGACTCGGAACCTTCCGGTTTCAGTTTTTCCCTGGTACAGCCATTTATCCAGGCGGTGAAGAATGCTATTGCCTGGGAGGATCTGGAAGAGTCTCCTCAAAAATCAAGAACTTGTTTTCCTTTTCTTAAAAGAAAGCAAATGGTCTTCCCATTAATGGGGGAAACCAGAGAGATTATAGAGGACAATTGGAGCAAAACAGACAAGAAGTTTTCCCTAGCCCGTTTGACCAAATTGTATCCATTGGCAGATACGGATACACAGTCTTTAAGTTCAATGCCTGTGGTTGATGCGGCTGTAGTGCGTCTAGCAAAAAACGTAATCTTACCGATGGAGGATTCAACATCAGTTAAGGATCCCCTGGATAGTCTAATTGATCTAGATCTAGCTGCAGGGGCGGCTTGTAGGCCGGCCATTGCACTAACATCTGTTTCTAATGCGTCTAACTATCAGGTCATGGACGGAGAATGTAGAAAGCACAGAAAGAACTGGCCTTAAACCAGTTTACAAGGTCGCTACAGCATCAAGGGGCAGCAGTACCTGTTCCCCCATCGGAACGATTTACAGGATTTTTTCCACCCTCTTTCTGGTACAGAAGAAAACAGGTGGTTGGAGACCGGTAATAGATTTGAAAAGGCTCAACAGATACATCAATCTCGAGAGTTTCAAGATGGAATCACTTCAAACAATCATCCAAGCAATACAACCAGAAGACTGGTTAATATCAATAGATCTGCAGGATGCTTACCTTCACATCCCTATTGTACCGTCTTACCAGAAGCACCTAAGATTTGCAGTGGGTCATGTCCACCTGCAATTCCAGGCTCTGCCCTTTGGCCTATGCACCTCCCCTCGGGTATTCACGAAGGTGTTGATATCTGTCCTGGCCCCTCTGAGAGAGAGGGGATTAAGGATTTACCACTATCTGGACGATATCCTCTTACTATCAGACAACCCGAATCGGCTTATAGCCCACAGAGACATACTTCTGCAGTCACTATCGGAGCTAGGATGGTTGGTAAATCATGGGAAGAGCCAGCTAGTACCAACACAACACATGATTTACTTAGGGGTAATGTTTAATACAGGCCGGGGGCACAGTATCATTACCTCAGCCGAAGATGAGGGGCATCATTCAAAGAATGTCCAAGACCATACGGGGTCTCATTTATCAGCCTCACAGTCCTTGAGCCTTATAGGCATGATGTCCTCGTGTATACCCCTAGTCCCTAGGTCTCACTGGCATCTGAGACACTTCCAGACAGGATTCCTAGGACAATGGAGGAGACAGCATCTATCTCAGATGATTCTGTTGTCGTCACTAATGAGCAGGAGCTTGCATTGGTGGACGAATCCAGAGAATCTCTCCCAGTCCCATCATTTGGGTTCCCACTCATGGACCATAATTACATCCGATGCAAGCGGACAAGGGTGGGGTGCCCATTGCAAAGAGTTCAGGATTCAAGGAAGATGGTCCTTTCCCACCAGAGGGATAGTATCCAGCATCCTAGAAATGAGAGCAGCATTTCTAGCCTTGACCTCATTAGCACCTCAGATCAAAGGCGCTTCTGCATCTAGACAACAGAGCAGCGGTCTCATATCTACAGAGACAAGGAGGCACCCACAGCAAAGCACTTCTAAGGGAGGTGGAACCTATAATGATCTGGGCCGAAAGAAACCTGGTAGATCTCAGAGCGATATATCTCCCAGGCAAAATGAACACGGAAGCAGACATCCTATCGAGGAAATTTGTGAACAACAACGAGTGGACACTTCACCCCCATATGTTCAATCAAATTTCCAAACTATGGCAAACCACACAGGTGGATCTCTTCTCTACCCAGGAGAATACTAAACTCAGGAGATTCTTCTCTCGCTTTCCACATACACAGGCAGAGGGAGTGGACGCGTTGTCATGTCCTTGGAACTTCACGAAGGCATACGCCTTTCCTCCTCGCCCACTCATCTCAAAGTTTCTCCTCAGGCTGCTAAGAGAACCAGTCGAAATACTAGCAGTATTGCCCTATTGGCCAAGGAGACCATGGTTCCCGCTAGCCATGCATCTCAGTGTGAGTCCCCCTACCAGAATTTCCCCCTTCCCGCAACTATTGACTCAAGGCATGCTAGCTCATCCAGACCCACAAAAGCTGGATCTTCGAATATGGAAGTTGAGAGGAGGAGGTTTGAGTTGTTAGGCTACTCCCTGGAGGTCATATCCACCCTGCTTAAGGCCATTAAACCAACAACAAACACAATATATGCAAGGATTTGGGACAAGTTCTTGTCCTATGCTACAGGAAAAGGGTTTGATCCAGTCTCTCCTTCTACTTTCGATGTCTTAGGGTTCCTTCAGACCGTCTCGAGTTGGGGCTCAGCCAGAGCCCCCTTAAGGTGCAAGTGTCAGCAATTTCTGCAGTGACTAATACAAAATGGGCAGAAGATCCCCTAGTGTTCATGATTCTCAGAGGGGTGCTGAAGATACGTCCGCCTGTCAGGTGCCCCCTTCCTAAGTGGGATCTTCCATTAATACTAGAAGCCTTATCCAGCCATCCGTTTGCACCTGTGGAAGAAACTTGAAATCTGGAATCTAACCCTAAAAACAACATTTATTCTGGCCGTCACATCTGGCAGAAGAATCTCAGAACTCCATTCCTTGGGCATAGGGGAAGAGCACATCTCTTTTTTTTTCCAGACAGGGTAGAGCTTCGCCCTCTCCGAGGATTCACACCCAAAGTCACCACGCCAGCACATCTAATGGAGCCATGGGCGTTGCCAGTTTTTTCTGACTCAGAATTAGACTCCTGTCATGAGTTAGAAATATCCAGAGTCCTCAGGGCCTACTTGGAAGCTACAGCAAAATTCAGGAACTCTGAAAGGTTGTTTATCATCCCGTGGGGCACAAACAAAGGAAAGGAAGCTTCCAGCAGAACCTTGGCATCCTGGGTTGTCAAGTTGATACAAAAAGCTTACAGGGTGAAGAACATGGAGCCTCCTTCTCAGGTGAATGCTCATTCAACTAGAGCGGTGTCAGGATCATGGGCAGTGAGGGCGAACGTTTCTTTGGAAACAGTATGCAGGCCACTTGGCCTTCCTGGCACACATTTCTTAAGCACTACCGTATTGACCCAGGGGCTCTTACAACGGTAGAGTTCGGAAGAAGTGCAGTTCATGCGGCTATGTCAGTGTCTAATTAAAGATCTTTTTCGTTAAGCATTAAACCCACCCGTGTGAGCTAGTTATTTATCACAGGTGTGCTGCCATGGAGGCACCAGGAAAACTGAAAATTGTATCATACTTACCGTAATTTTCCTTTCCTGGTGCCTATCCATGGCAGCATACGTTCCCACCCTCGGTATTCTATATTACAGAGAATGTTAGGGGAGGGACTATGTCTTTAATTTATGTTATTCGCTGGTCCTGATGGAGGAGTCGAGGCGGAGCTCTATCACAGATATGCTGCCATGGATAGGCACCAGGAAAGTTAAATTACGGTATGTATGATACAATTTTCAGTTTTTGTTGCCTTCCTCTGGATCAACGCTGGGTGTTGGGCTTGTTTATATTGGGGATTTTCTTTTTTCTATTGGTTGACCTAGATTGACTTTTGTCTTTTTTTCACCCTGAATAACTATATAACTATGTAACTATATAACTACAGAGGGGAAAATAACTATTTGATCCCCTGCAGATTGTGTAAGTTTTGCCCACTTACAAAGAAATGAAGGGTCTATCATTTTTATCATAGGTGTATTTTATATGATAGAGACAGAATATCAACCAAAAATCCAGAAAAAACACACAATACAAATGTTATAAATGGAGTTGCAGTTCGGTGAGTAAAATAATTATTTGATCTCCAAGCAAAACATGACTTAGTAGTTGGTGGAGAAACCCTTGTTGGCGATCACAGAGGTCAGACGTTTCTTGTAGTTGGTGATCAGGTTTGCACACATCTCAGGAGGGATTTTGGTCCACTCTTCTTCACAGATCTTCTCTAAATCCTTAGCCTCGGTTCACACTGGGACGACTTGTCAGGCGACCTAGCCGCTTGACAAGTAGCGTCCCGTTCTGTTGCGTCGCTCCATTCCTGTATAACTTTGGGGGCGACTTGCATTGACTTCTATACAGAAGTTGTTTTGCAAGTCGCCGCTGAGTCGTGTCCTGGGTCGCCTGAAGCAGTCGCGCTGCAAGTCGTGCTGCCTCAGTGTGAACCGACCCTTAAGGTTTCTTAGCTGTCTCTTGGCAACTAGAGGTTTCAGCTCCCTCCATAAATTTTCTATAGGATTGAGGGCTGGAGACTGACTAGGCCACTCCATGACCTTAATGTGCTTCTTCTTGAGCCCCTACTTAGTTGCCTTGGTGGTATGTTTTGGGTCATTGTCATGCTGGAGGACCCATCCATGACCCATCTTTAGTGTTCTTGCTGAGGGAAGAAGGTTCTCATCTAAGATTTTACAGTACATGGCCCCGTCCATTGGCTCCTCAATGCGGCAAAGTCGGCCTGTACCTTCAACAGAGAAACAGCCCCAAAGCATCATGTTTCCACCTCCGTGTGTGACTGTAGGGATGATGTTCTTAGGGTCATAGTCAGCATTTTTCTTCCTCCAAACACGGCGAGTCGAGTTAATGCCAAAGAGCTCAATTTTGGTCTCAACTGACCACAGCACTTTCGCCTAATCCTTCTCTGAGTCATTTAGATGTTCATTGGCATGACTGTACATAAGTTTTCTTCAGGAGGGGGACTCGCTGTGTTTGGAGGAAGAAAAATGCTGACTATGACCCTAAGAACACCATCCCTACAGTCAAGCACGGAGGTGGAAACATAATGCTTTGAGATGCTTCTGTTTCATTGCTAGAGGTACAGGTTGACTTTGCCACATTGAGGGGTCAATGAATGGGGCCATGTGTAAAATCTTGGAGGAGAACCTTCTTACCTCAGCCAGAACACTAAAGATGGATCATGGATGGGTTTTCCAGCATGACAATGACCCAAAACATACCACCAAGGCAACAAAGGACTCAAGAAAAAGCACATTAAGATCATGGAGTGGCCTAGCCGGTCTCCAGACCTTAATCCTATAGAAAATTTATGGAGGGAGCTGAAACTTCGAGTTGCCAAGCGTCATCCAAAAAACCTTAAGGATTTAGAGATCTGTAAAAATAGAGTGGACCAAAATCCCTCCTGAAATGTGTGCAAACCTGGTCACCAACTACCCGTGTTTCCCCGAAAATAAGCCCGGGTCTTATATTAATTTTGTCAGACAAAAACACACTAGGGCTTATTTTCGGGGTAGGGTTTGCCATGCAATGTGCTATCTTCTCAGTGGTTGCAAAATGACAGAATCCCCTCTATCACAGGATCACCTAATGCAAAAGGTCTTTAATGCAACAGTGAAAATACCTTCTTCTATAACCTGCCTGAGCTGTCTTCCACCGCTCCGAGCACTGCAGAGGGAGGGGGGCCGAGATCCCCCCGCTGACATCTGCTTCAATGGCCCACCTGAGCTGTCTTCCACGGCTATGGTTAGTGCAGAGGGAGGCGGGGCCGAGATCCCCTGCTGACACCTGCTTCAATGGCCCGCCTGAGCTGTCTTCCACGGCTACGATTAGTGCAGATCCCCGGCTGACACCCAAGAGAAGAGGAGATCAGCTCAGCCCTGCGCGGCACTTCCACGGCCCGCCTGTGCTGTCTTCCCCGCTCTGAGCAATGCAGGGAGGGGGGCCAAGACTCCCCGCCTAGAGAAAAGAGGAGATCAGCTGAGCGCCAAGCGGTGCCGCATCGAACTAGGACTTATTTTTGGGGTAGGGCTTATATTGCAGCCCTCCCGGAAAATAGCGCTAGGTCTTATTATCGGGGTAGGTCTTTTTTCAGGGAAACGCGGTACAAGAAACATCTTACCTCTGTACCTTTTGTGGAGGACAGCAGTAGCCACCAGACATAGCTGCCTGGGGGACAGCAGCAGCCACCAGCCTTACCCATCTGTGATAGAGGGGATTCCCCCCCTATGACGCAGTTCACCCTGGCGGGGCTTAGCCTACGACAGTGAAACATATCAGAGGGGCGTGGCCAAGGGACTGTAGCTTCAGCCTCTGTTAGCTTTCCAGTGGATGTGGTTGATCTATGCTGTTTGTGCCCACTAATTTTGCTATTATGTAACTATGCAATTATGCAACTATGTAACTATACTGCAATGCAACTATGTAAGCATGTAACCTGAGCAATTGATGCCTATAAATGCAACATGGTGAAGGGAACACAAACCAATACATACTGTACATATCAAGCAACAGCCATATTACTCTTTATAAACTAGTAAAACAGAATATAGACAATAATAACAATAATATAATAATATTGGACTGTTCTCACATTTTCTAGGCCCCCCTGGACACCGGCCCCACTGCTTGTTTTGCAGCAGTTCCAGTATGTAGTTGGCCGCAGCCCTACCCAAATAACTGGTTCCCAGAGCCGAAGCTCACCCCTCCTAATATAAGACAGCGAATGGCGTTTCGTTTTTCGAGAAGTAAGGTCGGACCGGTCTGGCTACAGACGTGTCAGCGCTCGCAAGTCAAGGCGTAATTGGATCATAATTAAATAATGCTCTATAAAAAGGTCATTAATATTAGATGATAGCGGTGTTTAATGACAATCTATGGACTGAGCCGCGCTGGGAATTTGTCTGGAACGCGCAGGCTGCGGTACGGAGCCCATTATCCACACTTAATTGTCAGCGCGGTATTATACCATTTATGGAGTCGGCGTATTAAAAAAAAAAAAAAAAAAAAAAAAGGACGGAGGATAAAAATAGATCGGTTTTCATTGAAGCCTGTTTTATATACACAGATAAAGATCAAATCTCCTTAGTTAAACATTGACTGTTCACGATCGAGCGGCCCGGCACAGCAAACGGTTCCTTATCGAAGCAGAAAAATGGTCTGAATGAGGGAGGAGAGAGAAGTGTTGGGGTTGAATGATCCTGTTTGCTGTTCTCACTGACCTCCTTCCTCTTGAAAATGCTGATTGCTTGGCTGCCTCCAATGATTAGCGTGTTGTTGCTGCTTTTTTTTTTTTTTGCGTTATGATTTTTGTGCTATTTTGAGTCCTCTAATTGCATATACAGTAATACCTTGTTTTGTGAGCATAACTCGTTCCAGAAACATGCTTGTAATCCAAAGCACTTGTATATCAAAGCGAATTTCCCCATAAGAAATAATGGAAACTCAAATGATTGGTTCCACAACCATTTATTCATAAATACTTCAGTTTATAGTCCATATAAAAAGATTATAGCAATGTGACCAGGTTGTGTAACCATAAAATGTCCATCCACAAATGGAAGCCTCCACAAGGGGATTAGAAGCAAAATCCAGCAGGAGCTCCAGAGTATAAAAGAGAAGAGAGGAGCCTCTAAGTGTAGCAATATGTTACTAAATGTTGTAAATTCATTAAATGTAACCATATTGCTACACTTAGAGGCGCCACTCTTCTCTTTTATACTCAGTTGTGACGCTACTTGCATATCAAGACATCACTTGTACAGTGGGGACGGAAAGTATTCAGACCCCCTTACATTTTTCACTCTTTGTTATATTGCATCCATTTGCTAAAATCATTTAAGTTCATTTTTTTCCTCATTATTGTACACACAGCACCCCATATTGTACACACAGCCCCCCATATTGTACACACATCACCCCATATTGTACACACAGCCCCCCATATTGTACACACAGCCCCCCATATTGTACACACAGCACTTCATATTGTACACACAGCCCCCCATATTGTTCACACAGCCCCCCATATTGTACACACAGCCCCCCATATTGTACACACAGCACCCCATATTATACACACAGCACCCCATATTGTTCACACAGCACCCCATATTGTACACACAGCCCCCCATATTGTACACACAGCACCCCATATTGTACACACAACACCCCATATTGTACACACAGCACCCCATATTGTACACACAGCACCCCATATTGCACACACAGCCCCCCATATTGTACACACAACACCCCATATTGTACACACAGCACCCCATATTGTACACACAATACCCCATATTGTACACACAGCACCCATATTGTACACACAGCACCCCATATTGTACACACAACACCCCATATTGTACACACAGCACCCCATATTGTACACACAGCACCCCATATTGTACACACAACACCCCATATTGTACAAACAGCACCCATATTGTACACACAGCACCCCATATTGTACACACAACACCCCATATTGTACACACAGCACCCCATATTTTATACACAGCACCCCATATTGTACACACAACACCCCATATTGTACACACAGCACCCATATTGTACACACAGCACCCCATATTGTACACAGCACCCCATATTGTACACACAGCACCCCATATTGTACACACAGCACTCCATATTGTACACACAGCACCCCATATTGTACACACAGCACCCCATATTGTACACACAGCACCTCATATTGTACACACAGCACCCATATTGTACACACAGCACCCCATATTGTACACAGCACCCCATATTGTACACACAGCACCTCATATTGTACACACAGCACCTCATATTGTACACACAGCACCCCATATTGTACACACAGCACCCATATTGTACACACAGCACTCCATATTGTACACACAGCTCCCCATATTGTACACACAGCACCCCATATTGTACACACAGCACCCCATATTGTACACACAGCACCCCATATTGTACACACAGCACCCATATTGTACACACAGCACCCCATATTGTACACACAGCACCCCATATTGTACACACAGCCCCCCATATTGTACACACAGCACCTCATATTGTACACACGGCACCCCATATTGTACACACAGCACCCCATATTGCACACACAGCCCCCCATATTGACAGAAAAACACAGAATTGTTTAAATTTTTGCAGATTTCTTAAAAAAGAAAAACTGAAATATCACATGGTCCTAAGTATTCAGACCCTTTGCTCAGTATTTAGTAGAAGCCCCTTTTGATGAGTCTTTTTGGGAAAGATGCAACAAGTTTTTCACACCTGGATTTGGGGATCCTCTGCCATTCCTCCTTGCAGATCCTCTCCAGTTCTGTCAGGGGGGATGGTAAACGTTGGTGGACGGGCTTTCATGTGTCTTGTACTGAGGAGAGGCTTCCGTCGGCCACTCTGCCATAAAGCCCCGACTGGTGGAGGGCTGCAGTGATGGTTGACTTTCTACAACTCTCTTCTATCTCCCGACTGCATCTCTGGAGCTCAGCCACAGTGATCTTTGGGTTCTTCTTTACCTCTCTCACCAAGGCTCTTCTCCCCCGATAGCTCAGTTTGGCCGGACGGCCAGCTCTAGGAAGGGTTCTGGTCGTCCCAAACGTCTTCCATTTAAGGATTATGGAGGCCACTGTGCTCTTAGGAACCTTAAGTGCAGCAGAAATTTTTTTGTAACCTTGGCCAGATCTGTGCCTTGCCACAATTCTGTCTCTGAGCTCTGTGCCTTGCCACAATTCTGTCTCTGAGCTCTTCAGGCAGTTCCTTTTGACCTCATGATTCTCATTTGCTCTGACATGCACTGTGAGCTGTAAGGTCTTATATAGACAGGTGTGTGGCTTTCCTAATCAAGTCCAATCAGTATAATCAAACACAGCTGGACTCAAATGAAGGTGCAGAACCATCTCAAGGATGATCAGAAGAAATGGACAGCACCTGAGTTATATATATGAGTGTCACAGCAAAGGGTCTGAATACTTAGGACCATGTGATATTTCAGTTTTTCTTTTTTAATAAATCTGCAAAAATGTCAACAATTCTGTGTTTTTCTGTCAATATGGGGTGATGTGTGTATAATATGGGGAGCTGTGTGTACAATATGGGGAGCTGTGTGTACAATATGGGGGGCTGTGTGTATAATATGGGGGGCTGTGTGTACAATATGGGGGGCTGTGTGTACAATATGGGGAGCTGTGTGTACAATATGAGGTGCTGTGATGAGGTGCTGTGTGTACAATATGAGGTGCTGTGTGTACAATATGGGGTGATGTGTGTACAATATGAGGTGCTGTGTGTACAATATGGGGTGGTGTGTGTACAATATGGGGTGATGTGTGTACAATATGGGGTGGTGTGTGTACAATATGGGGTGGTGTGTGTACAATATGGGGTGCTGTGTGTACAATATGAGGTGCTGTGTGTACAATATGGGGGGCTGTGTGTACAATATGGGGTGCTGTGTGTACAATATGGGGTGCTGTGTGTACAATATGGGGGGCTGTGTGTACAATATGGGGTGCTGTGATGAGGTGCTGTGTGTACAATATGGGGGGCTGTGTGTACAATATGGGGTGCTGTGTGTATAATATGAGGTGCTGTGTGTACAATATGAGGTGCTGTGTGTACAATATGGGGGGCTGTGTGTACAATATGGGGGGCTGTGTGTATAATATGAGGTGCTGTGTGTACAATATGAGGTGCTGTGTGTACAATATGGGGGGCTGTGTGTACAATATGGGGGGCTGTGTGTACAATATGAGGTGCTGTGTGTACAATATGGGGGGCTGTGTGTACAATATGGGGTGCTGTGTGTACAATATGGGGGGCTGTGTGTACAATATGGGGGGCTGTGTGTACAATATGGGGGGCTGTGTGTACAATATGAGGTGATGTGTGTACAATATGGGGTGCTGTGTGTACAATATGGGGTGCTGTGTGTACAATATGAGGTGCTGTGTGTACAATATGGGGGGCTGTGTGTACAATATGGGGGGCTGTGTGTACAATATGAGGTGCTGTGTGTACAATATGGGGGGCTGTGTGTACAATATGGGGTGCTGTGTGTACAATATGAGGTGCTGTGTGTACAATATGGGGTGCTGTGTGTACAATATGGGGGGCTGTGTGTACAATATGAGGTGATGTGTGTACAATATGGGGTGCTGTGTGTACAATATGGGGTGCTGTGTGTACAATATGGGGGGCTGTGTGTACAATATGGGGTGCTGTGATGAGGTGCTGTGTGTACAATATGGGGGGCTGTGTGTACAATATGGGGTGCTGTGTGTATAATATGAGGTGCTGTGTGTACAATATGAGGTGCTGTGTGTACAATATGGGGTGCTGTGTGTACAATATGGGGGGCTGTGTGTACAATATGGGGTGCTGTGATGAGGTGCTGTGTGTACAATATGGGGGGCTGTGTGTACAATATGGGGTGCTGTGTGTATAATATGAGGTGCTGTGTGTACAATATGAGGTGCTGTGTGTACAATATGGGGGGCTGTGTGTACAATATGGGGGGCTGTGTGTATAATATGAGGTGCTGTGTGTACAATATGAGGTGCTGTGTGTACAATATGGGGGGCTGTGTGTACAATATGGGGGGCTGTGTGTACAATATGAGGTGCTGTGTGTACAATATGGGGGGCTGTGTGTACAATATGGGGTGCTGTGTGTACAATATGGGGTGCTGTGTGTACAATATGGGGGGCTGTGTGTACAATATGGGGGGCTGTGTGTATAATATGAGGTGCTGTGTGTACAATATGGGGTGCTGTGTGTACAATATGGGGGGCTGTGTGTACAATATGAGGTGATGTGTGTACAATATGGGGGGCTGTGTGTACAATATGGGGTGCTGTGTGTATAATATGAGGTGCTGTGTGTACAATATGAGGTGCTGTGTGTACAATATGGGGGGCTGTGTGTACAATATGAGGGGCTGTGTGTACAATATGGGGGGCTGTGTGTATAATATGAGGTGCTGTGTGTACAATATGGGGTGCTGTGTGTACAATATGGGGTGCTGTGTGTACAATATGGGGGGCTGTGTGTATAATATGAGGTGCTGTGTGTACAATATGGGGTGCTGTGTGTACAATATGGGGGGCTGTGTGTACAATATGAGGTGATGTGTGTACAATATGGGGGGCTGTGTGTACAATATGGGGTGTTGTGTGTATAATATGAGGTGCTGTGTGTACAATATGAGGTGCTGTGTGTACAATATGGGGGGCTGTGTGTACAATATGGGGGGCTGTGTGTATAATATGAGGTGCTGTGTGTACAATATGGGGTGCTGTGTGTACAATATGGGGGGCTGTGTGTACAATATGGGGGGCTGTGTGTACAATATGGGGGGCTGTGTGTACAATATGGAGTGCTGTGTGTACAATATGGGGGGCTGTGTGTACAATATGGGGGGCTGTGTGTATAATATGAGGTGCTGTGTGTACAATATGGGGTGCTGTGTGTACAATATGGGGTGCTGTGTGTACAATATGGGGAGCTGTGTGTACATTAATGAGGAAAAAAATGAACTTAAATGATTTTAGCAAATGGCTGCAATATAACAAAGAGTGAAAAATTTAAGGGGGTCTGAATACTTTCCCTCCCCATTGTATATCAAGTCAAAATTTATTTAAAAAATTTGCTTATCTTGCAAAACGCTCTCAATCCAAGTCACTCTCAATCCGAGGTTTTACTGTACAATGTCTGAGCCCTGAAGAAGGAGGACATCCTTGTTCCCAGCGCTGGGGCTGTTTTATATTGTCTTATTGTGAATGAAAATGGTTAAGAAAAGATTTTGGACTCTCAGATCTTTGGTTTGGGGCTCTATATAAATATTTGTGAATGAACGAAACTTCCTGCCTCAGAAAACGGCTGCAGGAAACTGTATGGAGTGTTTTGTCCCAGCAGCTCCCTCCCCCCCGACAGGAGATACACCATCACTACAGGGATCTCCCCTCACTTCTAGGACCCCCAATACATTCTCAATGGGAAGTCGGTCACTCGGCATTGATGCCGTTCAGAGAACGCTTTGTATTTCCTGAATGAATGATTCTCTGATTGGAGGAGGTGGAGAGGTGAGGCGATAATGTCACGCTTTTCACCTTTGCTTTGCAAAATGATTTACAAATAAAATCAAGTCTATCCAGATAGGAGATCATCCCTCTGATCTGCAGATAAACAAAGTAGATACAAAAGTAACAATAATACTTTGTATCTCCCTATCTCCTGTCTGATCAATGTTTATAAACAATGTTACTTTGTATCTCCCTATCTCCTGTCTGATCAATGTTTATAAACAATGTTACTTTGTATCTCTCTATCCGCCGTCTGATCAATGTTTATAAACAATGTTACTTTGTATCTCTTTATCTCCTGTCTGCTCAATATTTATAAACAAGGTTACTTTTTATCTCTATCTCCTGTCTGAACAATGTTTAGAAAATGTTACTTTGTATCTCTCTACCTCCTGTCTGATCAATGTTTATAAACAAGGTTACTTTGTATCTTTCTATCTCTTGCCTGAATAATGTTTATAAACAATGTTACTTTGTATCTCTCTATCTCCCGTCTGAACAATGTTTATAAACATTGTTACTTTGTATCTCTCTATCTCCCGTCTGAACAATGTTTATAAACATTGTTACTTTGTATCTCTCTATCTCCTGTCTGAACAATGATTATAAACAAAGTTATTTTGTATATCTCTATCTCTTGTTTGATCAATGTTTATAAACAATGTTACTCAGACGCCTCTGCTCTGTAACCTGTCAGCGCTGGGATCTAGGCTGCAATCCTTTATTACAATGTAGACAGAGATGTATTGGTGACATGAAGGATCCCTTTGCTGTGACTGAGGGACGATTCTGAAATACAATAAAACATTCGTTGTTTCTGAGTCCCTGATGACCAGCCGGCTGTCTGTCTGTCCTTCTAGAGACCCGGCATGGAGGAAGAGTCCTTACCTGAATGACTCCGGCCAGAGGAAGTGTCAGACATCGAATCAGGAGAGAGGAAGAGAAAGGGCAGTACAGCCAGAGCCCCCCGTTCTGCATCACGCCCGCCGTGCCGCTTACAATCCGCACAACTGCACAGAGACAACAGAGCAACACAGGATTACATCACTGCCAACACTTTACATTTCTATATATATATGACAATAAAAAGCTCCAGTCAGTGACTTTGCCTAGGCTGAGATGAAGTCAGCAGATAGCGCCTGCCTCATGTCTGGGCTGAAGGACGTCCAGCATCATCTAGTCCTTTCCCCTCCCAGCCTAAACACCTCTGGTTCATCAATTTTTAGTTCCTTCAATCATGAAGACTCCGCCTCACATGTAGGCGATACCATGCAAGTGCAGCCTGCCTAGGACCGCCCACTCCGCCAGACTGACACCCGCCTATCAAGGCGTTTTGATATTTGCAAAACTTCTCCCAAGGGCCGGCCCACTGCTGAGGGCTCATTGGAGGAGTACAAAGTCTAGGTTCACGCCTATGCGGCTGCGCTTGATGCGTTTTTCAGGCACGTTTTTCAGTGCATTTTGCAGTTTTTTATGTGTTTTTGCATGTAGTTTTTATGCATTTTGTGTCTTTTTTTTTCTCTTTAAATGCACTGTATATAGCTGGTTGCTAAGGAGGGGGCCGGGGGCCACGGCGTCCTTAGCAACTGATGAGTCATCAGCTGTCAGCGGGCTTCCCACTGAAAGTAAAAAAAAAAAATCTGCTGGAAAAGAATATTCACAAAAAAAATGGCGTGGGGTCCCCCCCACCCAGGTCCATACCCTTCAGGTCTAGTATGGATTTAAAAAAAAAATGGCGTGGGGTCCCCCCTAAAATCTATACCAGACCCTTATCCAAGCATGTCGCCCGGCAGGTCAGGAAAGGGAGGGGATGAGCGAGCGCCCCCCCTCCTGAACCATACCAGGCAGCATCCCCTCAACATGGGGGGTGGGGGTTGGGTGCTTTGCCCCCATGTTGATGAAGACAAGGGCCTCTTCCCGACAACCGTAGCTGGTGGTTGTCAGGGTCTGCCGGTGGGGGGCTTATCGGAATCTGGGAGCCCCCCTTTAAGAAGGGGGCCCCCAGATCCCGCCCCCCCTATGTGAATGGGTATTGGGTACATCGTACCCCTACCCAATCACCAAAAAAGCTGTGAAATGTAATAAAAACACAAGAGCCGGCTTTTGGGTGTTTTTTGCCGGTTCAGCTCCAATATTGAAGTCTATTAGCTGCAAATCGCAGAAAAAAGTCCCCGCCCCTTTCCAAAAGCGCACCGGCCACATAGATGTAAACTAGTACCATAGGAAACCATGGTAAATGGACTGTAGTGCATTCCAGCAAACTGCAAAAAACGCACTAAAAAAATGCATGGGTGTGAACGCAGGGTAAGACAGGGTGCTGGAATGTTTGCAAGGCGTGTACAGCACCCGGCCACCCCCAACAAAGCCATGATCTGACTGCACCGCATAGAGAAACACAGAGAACCAGTGATTATATCATTTTCTTCTTAGAGAAGATGATGAGAAGAAGATGAAAAGGTTAACTAATATTTCAAGGAAAGCAACCAAAACTTTGCAGCCCGAACTGCTTCCAGGGGTACTTTTTGCCGCTCATCATCACCCCCCCCCCATGCCCCCTTCCCCCAATGACTGGAAGGAGATGATTGTGAGAACTCCTTTCCACGCACCGATTGTCAACAGCAGAGTATGAAAACTGAACAGAAGAGAGATTCAGCCTTCAATAGACACAGCAGAGCCATTGTCATCGGCGGCTGTGGTACTGCCTGATACGAGGATTTCCCACACCCGGGACTCTTCCTCCGCAGCCACAAATCCTCCGCAATGTGCCGCCTCGGCATTACAGGCCGCCCGCCATAGTCATCCACCGCTCTGCTTCTCTCAATTGTTTATCTAATTTTAGAGAGCAAAAATGTAACCTATTTGCAGATTACTACAAAGTTACAATGTTGCAGTCTGATCACTGCGGGGGAGGAGACTGAGGAAATGCTTCTTCCTGCCTGCAGCAGACTGATGACATCATCACGACCTAGGTACAGTCATTGGACTTGGAGCTTAGATGTGAAAACCACGTTCGTTTCGTAGGAGACAGCAGGAAACATTGATCACATTGGTTACAATTGCAGTGCAGTACACATGATTTCATTTTTTTTCTGTACTTGCAGAAAACGTTCTATAAAAAGAAAACAGATGCATCCGCTATATCTAAGGATGGGACAGCTGCAGTATATTATATTTTTGTTCTTGGGTTTAGATATGCAGTTACAATATATGCAAACTAACTGATTGCTATCGGTAAAAGAAAATGTATATCATTAAAATGATACATACGAGGATTGACCAAGTCAAAAAATTGTCGGACTTTGTGGGCACACAATGAGAGGGAAAATCTGTAAAAAAGTATAAATTTTATTACAGCATCATTAAAATGACAAAAAACATATAACCAACATACAACCAACATACAAACAACACCTGGTATTATTATTATTATTATTATACAGGATTTATATAGCGCTGACAGTTTACGCAGCAATTTACAACATTATGGACACAGTTACCCAATGATGCAGTTACAGAGGGCTGGATCTAAGGTACAGAAATTGATGTCGTAATGTATCAAAGTAGGAGAAAACATTTCTGATCCACTAATGCCTCCAAAAATTTGCTCGTCGACGCGTTTCGCTAAAATATTAGCTTCCTCAGGACAAAAAACTGGATAGGTACTCATATGCAACGGTCATGTAGAAGTATATTAGAATATAAATCACACACAGCGGTAAATAGTCACAGATTCCCGCTATAGATGTATTCAATACACTATCAGTGGTACTGAGAAATGGCCCATGGGTACAGAGCCACTATTTTAAATGGGTGAGTGCTCAATCCCTTAAAGTATAGAGACCAATAGAATATCTGAATATGTAAATACTGCACTTATCCCACAGGGGGAGACCTTTAGTTAGGGCTCAGATCAGTGTTGCCGCATGAGCAGGGGAAAATGTACCCCCTTCGGCACTGCGCCCCTATGTATGACACGTGCCATAGACAGCGAGGAAAGCCATACATAGGGGCGCAGTGGCGAAGGGGGTACATTTTCCCCTGCTCATGCGGCAACACTGATCTGAGCCCTAACAAAAGCTCTCCCCCAGTGGGGTAAGTGCAGTATTTACATAGTCAGACATTCTATCGGTCTCTATACTTTAAAATAGTGGCTCTGTACCCATGGGCCATTTCTCGGTACCACTGATACTGTATTGAATACATCTATAGCGGGAATCTGTGACTATTTACCGCTGTGTGTGATGTGATTTTATATTCTAATATACTTCTACATGACCGTTGCATATGAACACCTACCCAGTTTTTTGTCCTGAGGAAGCTAATATTTTAGCGAAACACGTCAACATTTTTGGAGGCATTAGTGGATCAGAAATTTTTCTCCTACTTTGATGCATTGTGACATCAATTTCTGTACCTTAGATCCAGCCCTCTGTAACTGCATCATTGGGTAACTGGTAACTGTGTCCATACTGGGTGTTGTTTGTATGCTGGTTATATGTTTTTTGTAATTTTAATGATGCTGTAATAAAATTTATACTTTTTTACTGATTTTCCCTCTCATTGTGTGCCCACAAAGTCTGCCAATTTTTTGACTTGGTCCATCCTTTTGGATGTTGGCATGGTGAGGGTCCTCCCTACCTATTAAAATGATACAAATTTAGGACAATCTTAAAATAAATGATACATTTTAAACCTGAACTCCAGGAAAACAAATCCATCGGTCATGTGACTTGAATCTCGGTGATTTTTGTGTATTTCTTCCTGATCTGTTCAGTCCTCCATTGTGAGAATTCCTGTAATAAAGACCGCCCACTGCTGCCCTCTCTCCTTATGCAGGGTGACTGGTCTTGTCTCCACCCCCTCCTGTAGTTTTCTGCAGTGGGTGGAGCCTGCTGCCCCCTCCCACAGCTCTGCTCTCCAGTGGCGGCTCGTCCATTATGGGCGCACGAACGCCGCCCCCTCTATCACGCCACCCCACTGTATGTATGGCCGCCGCAGCCACCCCCTATTCAGGCGTCCGGCCCCTTTTCGGACGTGGGGCGCCTGAATTACAGCGGCAGGGGTGTTTTTTTTAAGCATCTGATTAGCATCTGATGGTGCATCTGATGATGGGAAACATTGGAATCTACACTTCTGGAAATGTCAGATGTCTTTGAGTCCAACTGTGGGCTGTGGTTCTATCCATGTCTAGGGGTTGGAGGATAGAATGCAGGAGCAGTCATGGAATGGAAGCATGCCATAGTGGCAGGGGACAAAGAAACCTGACGTTTCCAGAAGTGTCTGGCTGTGATTTTATCCTTCAAAGTCTGTCACTACAGGACTCAGTAGTGATTAAGGGGTTGGAGCACGGATGGACTCATGGCATGGTGACCAGGCACATCAGAATCTGACACCCTCAGAAGTGTTAGATGTTTTTGTGTCCAGCCACAGGCAGTGGTTCTCTCTTCCAAGCCTTAGGACTCATAATTGAGAGGTTGAAGAATGGAACCATGGCATGGTGGAGAGGGACATCGGAATCCAACACTCCGAGATGTGTCAGGTTTTTTTTTTTGTATCCAACCATGGTTCTATCAACCCCTATGTCATGAAAGGACTCAGTAGTGACAAAGAGGTCGGGAAATGGAATAATAGCACGGTGGAGGGGGACACCAGGATCTGACACTCTCAGAGGTGTCAGAAGTCTTTGTGTCCAACCGTGGTCCTATCCTTCACAACCTCTACAGCAGAATTGTTTTTTGTGTCCAACTGAGGTTTTATTTTCCAACCCTTACATCATGAAAGGACTCAGCAGTGACAAAGGGGTCGGAGAATGGAATCATGGCATGGTGGGGGGGGGGGGCACCAGAATCCGACACTCCCAGAAGTGTCAGAAGTCTTTGTGTCCAACCATGGTCCTAACCTCCACAACCTCTATGTCACTATGGGGCTCAGCAGTGACAAAGGGATCGGAGAATGGAATCATGGCACGGTGGAGGGGGATACCGGGATCTGACACTCCTGGGAAGTGTCAAAAGTCTTTGTGTCCAACCGTGGTCCTATCCTCCACAACCTCTATAGCAGATTTTTTTTTTGTATCCAACTAAGGTTCTATTTTCCAACCCCTACATCATGAAAAGACTCAGCAGTGACAAAGGGGTCGGAGAATGAAATCATGGCATGATGGATGGGCACCAGAATCCGACACTCCCAGAAGTGTCAGATTTTTTTTTGTATCCAACCATGGTTCTATCTTCCAAACCCTTATGTCATGAAAGGACTCAGCAGTGACAAAGGGGTCAGAGAATGAAATCATGGGATGGTGGAGGAGGACACAGGGATCTGACACTCCCGGACCTGTCAGAAGTCTTTGTGTCCAACCATGGTCCTAACCTCTATGTCACTACAGGGCTCAGCAGTGACAAAGGGGTCGGAGATTGGAATCATGGCACGGTGGAGGGGGAAATCAGGATCTGACAATCCTGGAAGTGTCAGAAGTCTTTGTGTCCAACTGTGGTCCTATCCTCAACAACCTCTATAGCAGATTTTTTTTTTGGGTCCAACTAAGGTTCTATTTTCCAACCCCTACATCATGAAAGGACTCAGCAGTGACAAAGGGGTCAGGGAATGGAATCATGGCATGGTGGGGGGGCCAGAATCCGACACTCCCAGAAGTGTCAGTTTTTTTTATCTAACCATGGTTCTATCTTCCAACTGCCTATGTCATGAAAGGACTCTGCAGAGAAAAAGGGGTCAGAGAATGGAATCGTGGCATGGTGGAAGGGGGACACCAGGATCCGACACTCCTGGGAAGTGTCAGAAGTCTTTGTGTCCTACCATGGTCCTGTTCTCCACAACCTCAATGTCACTACAGGGCTCAGCAGTGACAAAGGGGTCGGAGAATGGAGTCATGGCACGGTGGAGGAGGACACAGGGATCTGACACTCCTGGAAGTGTCAGAAGTCTTTGTGTCCAACCATGAACCATGGTCCTGTCCTCCACAACCTCTATGTCACTACAGGGCTCAGCAGTGACAAAGGGGTCGGAGGATGGAATCATGGCACGGTGGAAGGGGGACACCAGGATCCGACACTCCCGGAAGTGTCAGAAGTCTTTATGTCCAACCATGGTCCTGTCCTCCACAACCTCTATGTCACTACAGGGCTCAGCAGTGACAAAGGGGTCGGAGGATGGAATCATGACACGGTGGAAGGGGGACACCAGGATCCGACACTACCGGGAAGTGTTGAATGCCAAGCAGACTGATAGAGGCTGCAGAATCCCACCGATAAATCAAACCCGAGGGATGAAAATGAGCCCCGGCCCTGTCTGTAAAGTGGTGGAAAGTCGGCTTGCAATCTCCATCCAGCAGTTTTAGGCAGAACATTTTCCCTGTACTGCAGAAGAGAGGTTTTGCTGCTGTTACACTTCTTCAATCTCTCTGGGGATAAGTGGCTTTCTATCATCACACTAGGGAGCTAATAGCTTAGCTGCCCCGGGCAATCTGCTTTGCACAAATGCAACGACACTGAATAAAGTTCCGTAATCCAAATTGTACCGACGCTGCACCACCGCCGTCCTGCAAAAAAAATGTCAGGGCTACGTTGAGTATTTACTAGAAGAATTCTGCTTTGCATTTTCATCCATCCCCCCCACTGTAACAGTATACAGAAGAGAAGGCTGAATCGCTCTTGGGAGAGCTTGTGCCAAATATTAACTTACTCCCTCCACCTGGGAGACAGCTTTGTGCTGAGGCTGCAGATGTGCACTGTTTACATTGCATTGCCTCCGCTGGGATTTCTTAACCCCTTTTTACAAGCAGCAGCTTATGGCATTTCAGTGCAAAACTTATACAGAGGAATGAAATGACTATAATAATGACCTTCTGTTGGAGTGATATCAGACCTCTCCAGCTTATGGGCTCATTCAGCGTCCTCTATAGACTTCCCTGCACTGTAAATAGGGGGTGCTGCTGATGTGCTTGGGGGGGGGGAGGGGGGGGATCCAAGGGTCATAACGCCATAGCAGGCTCCTGCCCAGGGCCGCTCCGGTTGGGGATGGAGAGGGGAACAGAAGTTGAAATTGAAATGTATTTAATTTATTTGGAAAATTTTTGTGTATTTCACTGTGCTTAGGATTCCCAAAATCACCTAGAGTGTTATATATTTCAGTGCTGCTACTACATTATAAATAAAAAAAAAAAAAAAAAATTTGTGACATTAATATTAGTGTACCAACCAATAATCAATTCCACGGTAGAATGTGGAATTGATTATTGGTTGGTACACTAATATTTTTTTTTTGTTTATTATTTTTGTGCTTACTTTTTTTTTTTTTTTTGCCATGAATAGTTATTTCAAGGAAAAGATTTTAGGCCTGTGCTTGTCTTATTAAATATATACATATATGTTTATTATATAATTTTATTTAAAAAAATAAAAATAAAATAAATATATATATATATATATATATATATATATATATATATATATATATATATATATATATATATATATACACACCTGTGTGAACACACACATATAGTATGTATATATTTTATATATATATATATATATATATATATATATATATATACACATATATATATATATATATATATATACACAATTATATATATATATATATATATATATATATATATATATATATATATGTATGTATGTATATGTGTGTGTATATATATATATATATATATATATATATATATATATATATATATATATAAAAAGACTGATATATATATATACACACACACACACACACACACACACACACACCTGTGTAAACACACACATAAAGTACATTAATATTTTTTTTTATTATTTTTGTGCTTAATTTTTTTTAGCCATGAATCGTTATTTCAAGGAAAAGATTTTAGGCCTGCGCTTGTCTTATTAAATATATACATATATGTTTATTATATAATTTTATTTAAAATAAATAAAAAAAAAAAATATATATATATATATATATATATATATATACACACACCTGTGTAAACACACACATATAGTGTAGCATATATAAACAGCACACACACACACACACACTCATGTATATAAAATTTCAAGTCCAATTCTGGTTTCAAACACCAAGTGCCAATTTTGCTGTTTACTAAAATGTATTGCATTAAAAGAAGAGGGATGAAAGAAATGGCGCCAATAAAATAAAGGATTACAGATGTTTGCACATCGATCATTACTCGAGCCCAGACTTGTATCGTTCTCTCATAAACCTATAGAGGGAGATTTAATAAAACTGGAGCACACAGAATCTTGTTGCGGCCGCACATAGTAACCAATCAGCTTCTATCTTTAGCTTCTTCCATTAAGCTTTGACAATAAAACCTGGAAGCTGATTGGTTACTATGCACAGCTCCACCAGTTTTAGTAAATCTCCCCCATATTGTGTATAAACATGTATTTTTCTTTTTTTTTTTTTTTTATTCAATGGCCGTTTATAGAATATTTAAAGATGAATTGCAAACATTTTATTTTTTCCCCTCCCGCCCCAGAAATTCTTTTGCCCCTGTATTTAGGACACCGGAGGCTTTTTAGGAGTTGTATGTTGTTGACCTTATGGAGGATCTCTTTGGCGGGGTTCACACTGTCATGAATTGGATGTGGGTTCTCCGCATCCAATTCGCAGTATCAGGAGATTTTCACCGGCTCTCTATGGAGCTCTCTATGGAGCCGGTTCACATATCTCCGCTGCAGCTCCAGTGTGAATTTGTACAGGAGTCCTCGGTGTCTTTTGGTCTGTTTCAGGTCCGAATTCTGCCAAAAATTCGGGCTGAAATCAGACCTGAAAATGTGAACTGTGAACAGGGGATGCCCCGGGACCCCCCGCTGGGAGCCGCATGCAAAGATACAGGCATACCCCACTTTTAAGTACACAATGGGGTTTATTTACTAAAGCTGGAAAGTGTAAAACCAGTTACACTTCTGCATAGAAACCAATGAGCTTCCAGGTTTTAATACCAAAGCTTCGTTGAACAAGCTGAGGATAGAAGCTCATTGGTTTCTATGCAGTAGCACTTTTTAGCTTTAGTAAATAAACCCCATTGCGTATGTAATAGTGGGGTATGCCTGGTAGTATGAACCCAGCCTTGGGGCTCATCCACACTGCAGCTGAAAAAAAAAGCTGCTTTTAAAGGCATTTGAGCTTTTAATTTAGCTTGCAGAAGCTTGTGCTTTTTTTTGTGCTCTTGTGCACGTTTTTATTGAGCTTCTTCAAGCTCCTTTGAGCTCCTTTGAGCTTTTTTGAGCATAAGCGTTTTTTTTTTTTGTTTTTTCACAAACCCTCCCAGATAGTATTTTCTTAATCATTGTATAGAGACAACAAAAAGCTGGAACAAATATTTTCACATGTTTTTGAGCTCTTTTGGGTACTAGCTGCTCTCAAAAATGTGAGTTTGGTGAGGGGGGGGGGGGGGGGGGGGTTCTGCTTGTAGGAGCATATGCCTGAAAACACCTGAAAAAGCCATAGTGTGCATGGACACATTGGGGGTTATTTACGAAAGGCAAATCCACTTTGCCCTACAAGTGCAAACTACAAGTGCAAAGTGCACTTGAAATTGCACTGAAAGTGCACTTGGAAGTGCAGTCGCTGTAAATCTGAGGGGAAGATCTGAAATGATGGGGAAGCTCTGCTGATTTTATCATCCAATCATGTGCAAGCTAAAATGCTTTTTTTTAATTTTCCTTGCATGTCCCCCTCGGATCTACAGCCACTGCACTTCCAAGTGCACTTTCAGTGCAATTTCAAGTGCACTTTGCACTTGTAGTGCAAAGTGGATTTGCCTTTGGGGGTTTCCCCATTTGGGTGGATTTCCCCATTGGGGCTGATTTGCTAATGCAAATAAACTGTGCACTTTGCAAGGGTAGTTGCTCCAGAGCTTAGTAAATGAGGTAAAGCTTCACTTTGCAAAGCATACCCAATCACGTGGAAGTAAATTTTTTTTAAAAACCCCAGCATTTTCGCTTGTACATGATTGGATAATGGAAGTCTGCAGAGCTTCTGCTCATTTACTAATGTCTGGAGCAACTTTGCAAAGTACACAGTCTATTTGCCTTTGATAAATAAACCCCCATTGGCTAACATGGAGGGGAGTTTCCAGGAAGAAAAAAAATAGGAGCTCAAAAGCCTGTAGGAGCCGCTCCTTGGAGCTGCAGTGTGCATGAGCCCCTAAGGCTCCATCCACACAGGCTTAAAAATGGCGGCTTCTATAGGCGTTTTGCCTGCAGCAGCTCAATGTTATCCTATGTGTCCGCGCATATTAGGACGATTAAAAGTATATTTAAGCTCAACGTTTAGAGGCAGGAAAAAAAAAAAAAAAAACCTTCTGGTTTGTATTTCTGATTGGAGCTTACTGGCAGAAAAAATGCTCAACTCTCCTAAACTGTGTACAAAAAAAAACTCTCTATATGAGCTTTTTTTTTTTTTTTTTTAAGCCCGGTGTGCATGAAGCCATATAGAGCAGTTTTGTACATAGGAGTTGATTTACTAAAGGCAAATCGACTGGGCACTCTGCAAGTGCAGTTGCTCCAGAGCTTAGTAAATAAGGTAAAGCTTCACTCTGCAAAGCATATCCAATCACGTGCAAGGAATTTTTTTTTTTTAAAACAGCCTTTTTGCTTGCATATGATTGGATGATGGAATTTAGCGGAGATTTTCCTCATTTACTAAACTCTGTGCAACTTACAAAGGGCACAGTCTATTTTCCTTTAGTGAATCAACCCCATAGTTTTAGATGAGTTTAGGAAAGTTTAGCGTTTTTTTTCTGCCAGAAATCTCCAATCAGAATCGCAAACCAGAGGGTTTTTTTTTTCCTGCCTCTAAACATTGAGCGTAAAGTATGCCTGTAATCTAATCTGTATGGACACAATGGGGTTAATTTACTAAAGTCAAATGCACTGTTCACTACAAGTACACTCGGAAATGCAGTCGCTGTAGATCTGAGGGGAAGATCTGAAATGAGGGGAAGCTCTGCTGATTTTTATCATCCAATCATGTGCAAGTGAAAAAATGCTGTTGTTTATTTTCCTTGCATGCCCCCCTCAGATCTACAGCGACTTTACTTCCAAGTGCACTTGTAGTGCAAAGTGGAATTTGCCTTTAGTAAATCTCCCCCATAGAGTAACAGTGGGGGTTATTTACGAAAGGCAAAGCCACTTTGCACTACAAGTGCAAAGTGCACTTGAAATTGCACTGAAAGTGCACTTGGAAGTGCAGTCACTGTAGATCTGAGGGGGACATGCAAGGAAAATAAAAAACAGCATTTTTGCTTGCACATGATTGGATGATAAAATCAGCAGAGCTTCCCCTCGTTTCAGATCTTCCCCTCAAATGTACAGCGACTGCACTTCCAAGTGCACTTTGCACTTGTAGTTTGCACTTGTAGTGCAAAGTTGATTTGCCTTTTGTAAAAAAAACCCATTGAGCTCTTTCTACAGGCAAAACCCAAAACTCCTGTAGAAGCCGCGATTTTTTCATCCAGTGTGCATGGAGCCCTTAGGACGTAACGCTTGCGGAGAGTGGTGTGTGTATTAATGTAGCCAAACTACAGCTGCACATCTAACAAACAACTGCTACAAATGTAACAAATCTTGTCAGACTACAGCTGCACACCTAACCAATATCAAACAACTGCTACATATGTAGCAATGGGGGGTATTTACTAAAGGCAAATCCACTTTGCACTACAAGTGCGCTGCGAGTGCAGTCACTGTAGATCTGAGGGGAAGATCTGAAATGAGGGGAAGCTCTCCTGATTTTATCATCCAATCGTGTGCAAGCTGAAATGCTGTTTTTTATTTTCTTTGCATGCTCCCCTCACATCTACAGCCACTGCACTTCCAAGTGCACTTGTAGTGCAAAGTAAATTTGCCTTTCGTAAATAACCCCCATTGAGCGGCTTCTACAGGCAGAACCCAAAACTCCTGTAGGAGCCGCGATTTTTTCATCCAGTGTGCATGGAGCCCTTAGGACGTAACGCTTGCGGAGAGTGGTGTGTGTATTAATGTAGCCAAACTACAGCTGCACATCTAACAAACAACTGCTACATATGTAACAAATATTGTCAGAGTATAGCTGCACACCTAACCAATATCAAACAACTGCTACATATGTAACAATGATTGTTAGAGGAGAACTGCACATGTGACAGATATTTGCAGACCACAGCCGCACATATAACAGTTATTATCAAGCAAGAGCAGCAATTAACAAATATTATGAAATAACTGCTACATTTGTAACAAATATTGTCAGAGTATAGCTGCACATGTAACAAATATTATGAAACAACTGCTCAATATGTAAAAAATATAGTATAGCTGCACATGTGACACATATTTTCAGGCTACAGCTGCACATGTAACAATTTACAAAGAAGTAAACCTTGCTGCAGCTCTAGCAGCTGCAGGGGAGACTGGCAGCACTCACCTTTGGGTTTCTTGCACCTGGTGGGCCCTCCGCCTGTCCAGCCCCGCGGCCAGTCTTCAAGGGAAAGTTGTCAGCTTGTGGGGAGTCTCTGCAGGAGCCCCCAGGACCAGATCCTCTTGTGATAGTGGTTAAATCTCCCATGTCTCAGCCTCCTTAGGCTGCATCTTCCTCCAGTTTCAGGACAGACAGCCCCCCCCCTTTGTTTTTTCTTCCCCCTCCAGCCACCAGGTCTATGTGGTTCTGAGAGAGAACCCAAGCCTTCAACGCAGCCAAAGTGTTGGAGGCACCAAATCAGAGACTTTGAGATCTTCCTCCCTGCAGGGTGACATCTTCCATCCCTCCAAACTGTCCCTGCACAGCACAAACTACAAGTCACCTCCTCAGCAGCAGCAGCAGAGGATGCACAACTCTAGGCAGGCTGACTGCAATGTGTCCTTCTAAGCCTGCTGCAGTCATTCCTCATCCACATCTAGTGAGTCCATTGTGTGTTTGGCACTCAGTGATATTTGATTGTTCCTTTTCTCCAGAGCCACATGATCCTGGATAGGTGGAGGGAGGGAAGGAGGGGGAGAGAGGGGGAGGCTTGCCTCATAGTCACTGGAGGGAAGGGGGGAAGCCCAGCTACCTGGCAGGGAGGTGAGAGCTGATGTGGTGGATTCCAGGGGGCTGGAGGGAAAGGAGGGAGGGGGATCCTGATCTGGATTTATTCCAAGAGTTCTCATTTCTGCTTCACGATGTGATTTTTCTCCAGCGAGCTTCACCGCCGACTAAGGACCAGACAGCCAGACGGGAACGTTCGCCCTCCGACCGTATACTTACGCACGGCTAGAAGTTGACCCCCTGAAAGTGGACCTAGTATCAGACATATATAATATATATATTTTTATCCATGCTCAGTAATGTATTATTGTAACCCTTCCAGGTATTTATTACCTGGTACAGAGATCATTGGACTACCCCTAATAATGACTTCATCTGCTCTTCTGTCCAGAAGGAGGGCACCATCTTTATTCAGGCATCACCCAGGGTCAACATCTATTTTCTGGACCTGGATGCCAGCTCAGAGATGACACAATTATGTAAATGCTGGTCTCTGTGCAGTTCTTGGCTGTGTTTAGATCTCTAACGCCGATCAGCCGCTGCAGCAGCTTCTCAACTTAATGACTACAAGGTTACGATGAATATTGCGCTGATGGTCGGATGTCCCACCATATAAATCACTGTGTGAGCATGCATACTCAGTATATTGTGTTATTGTTTGCTATAAAAATATTTTTGTACTGTTTTTATAATATATGTGTAGTTTTTCTGGGTCCTGAAGAAGCCAAACATTTGGCGAAACACGTTGACCTTACAGGCAATGGAAGAGTCTACTCCATCTATATAGGTCTTCCATCATCTTAGTCTGTATATATGGTTCATCAGCTTTCAGAGATATTTAGATATACACACAGAGGGCATTGATTCCCCAATACGTATGGGGAACATATTGAGGTTTTAATTTTTTTTACTAAATAAAGATCATGTTTCATTAATTGTTATTGGTCTCTTGTGCTGTGCTGCCATAGTCCGTTTGCTAGGGAATGCTTGATATATTTCCCTGTGCTGTGCCATAGTCCGTTTGTTAGGATATACTGGATATATTTCTTTTCAGTTGTTACCTTTTGTATTACATTTTTTTTTACACAGTTACAATGTTGCAGTTTGATCACTAGGGGGCAAAATAAGTGATTGAGAACTGAAGAGCCACAACATGATATTCAAGTCCAAACACAAGCTTATTCCACTGATAAGTTGTTTGTAGTCTAATTACTGTGGAAAAGGAGACTGAAGAAATGCTTCCTCCAGCCTGCAGCAGATTGATGCATCATCTCAGCTTAGACAAAGTCACTGAACTAGAGCAAAAGGATGGAAATTTAATGTTCAAAGATGATATTGATGTTTATTGTGATGAACTGTCAGTAATTAATTTATGTTGACAAAACCAGTGCTGGAGGAAAAAAAATATTCCAGTGTTCATTTTGTATTCCAGTGTTGGGTGGAGCGGGGGGAAGGTTAGAAACCCCTGTCTACTAACAGCCCCCTACAGATTTCACACGAAGCAATGCTTAGTTATGGAGTGACTCTATTAATAAATCCTGTTTAGTGCGAAACGCGTAAGTGGTCTGCCAGCATTTCCATGTACAGTATTTTTAATGCAAAAAATGGATTTATGCAAAGCCAGTTTTGCCACCAACCACATTTTTTTTTTTTTACTGCTGAACACCAACAAGCCGAACGCACACCCAGCATTTAGTGCAGACAAGCGTGAACCCACCCGGAGTGCCGACTAACATGTAAGAAAATGTGTCTTAATATATGCAGCTAAAAAGTAATTCTCTTCTTTTTTTTGGCCCCAAAGGTTTGCATCGCGATAATCTTGTACTGATTTTATACCTGCACAAGGTGACATCTGAGCACAGTCAGGATATATACTCGTTAGTCCTTTTTATAGACTAGAGTCTTATTTACCCCCTCAGACCTACCCCTTTAATTAAAGCCCAACTTTAGACTTCCCACTCTGTCATTTCGCTCCCCTTCCCACCACATGTGATTTTTGTTTAATTCTCTAGTAAAACCTACCTAGTGCCTGGACAAGATCATCCAGTGCCCAGGGCAAAGATGCCAAATTGCACCCCCCCCCCCTATTATGTGTGAGCTTATAAGGAGGAGGGAGAGTGAGAGCACAGCCTGCACCTCCTCCTGGCTCTCTCCTTCCCTCCTCACTGCTTCCAGCGTTGGGCTGACAGAAGTAGTGATGCCGCTGGGCACTACTCCTGTCAGCCTTATAGTAGAGGAAGGAACTTGCGGCACTCCCATCCCTACAATATACACACGCTGTGTTCAGGGCAGCCCTTCTGCCCATCCCTCGCCCTGCCTGTCTCATTGTCAGGGATGGACAGATCTGCATGGCTGCACTTATGAAACTGGGACCAGACTGTGTTTGCTTTAAGTAAGATTTATAAACAGTGAAACCAAAATCCATCCAAAAACGAGCGAACAGGAAACACTGCAAACATAAAGATATAGGTAACCCAAAAACAAAATACCTAACAACATCCTAAGCAAGTAACAGAAAGCCTAATAAACGCATTAACTAACTATATACAATAGGTACAAAAATGAGGAACACACAGTGGCGGCCGCTCATGCATGGCGCAAGGGCGCCACCCCCCTAATCTCTGTGTCCAGCCCCTAATTCTAAATGCAGGGTGCCGGACGCATAGATTCCAAGGGTTTTTTTTTTTCAGAAGCACGTGATTCAGAGCACTATGCCCGGAGCCCACCCAGTTGCGTCACATTAGCGAATTAATATTCGCTAATGTCTTCCTGTTTCTCCTCCTGGCCAATCAGGAAGCGGGTTCTGAGACCTAATTGGCTGGGAGTCCTAAGACCCGATTGGCCGTGGGTCCTAAGTCTTGATTGGCGGAGAGGATAAGCGACCGCCAGGACTCGGGAGGAGATGCAGGGAGGGGAAGCCGCGACCTGGATAGGGTAAGTGCAGGGGCTCGTGGGGGGTCTAGCGATTGACAGGCGAGCGATGCGGCAATCGAGCAATGGGGGAGGGAATCGGCAATCGAGCGCCAGGGGTGGGGGGTGGTTGGTCGGCTGGCTTGGGGGGGGGGTGGCTGGCTAGCTGGGGAGGCCACGGGCCGCCCCCCCCAAGAACATTGAGCACCAGCTGCCACTGGGAACACAGTTAAACAGGGTAATACTGGAGATGCAGGGAGGAGGGGGGAACCGGGACTGGAATCAGGAACAAGGGCGGCAGATATAAGGAAGCAGGGTGCAGGATACAGGGCAAGAACAAGATTAGGAGCCGGATAAATGGCAAGCAGTATCTGGCTATCAAAGCAAAACACTGAAGTGAGAGGCACTAGTAGAGGAGGAACTAAATACCCTCCCAGCATCCAGCATCAGGTGGAGACTGATTACTGGGATCTGCTTGCTGTTAGGAGACACCCACTGGTGGACACTGGAATTACAATTCTCCCCCCAGGGAAACACAGTGCTACCAGCAGGTGATGACACCTATGGAGCACTGGGTCCTCTTCCTCTTCAAAGGTGGGTGGTGCTCAATGATGCAGAGAGTGTTGCTGGATTAATTTAATCAGCACCCTTCTACCTCATTACACTGTGAATGCAGAGCACCAGGGTGATGCCACCTTATAGGGTGGGTCCATGACACCCTGTACTTACAGGATATCCCCAATCTTCCAGGTTAATGTGTGTCATTAACATTAACTAAATACCCTCCCAGCAGCCAGCACCAGGTGGAGACTGATTACTGGGATCTGCTTGCTGTTAGGAGACACCCACTGGTGGACACTGGAAATACAATTCTCCCTCCAGGGAAACACAGTGCTACCAGCAGGTGATGACACCTATGGAGTACTTGGTCCTCTTCCTCTTCAGAGGTGGGTGGTGCTCAATGATGCAGAGTGGTGCTGGATTAATTTCATCAGCACCCTTCTACCTCATTACACTGTGAATGCAGAGAGCCAGGGTGATGCCACCTTATAGGGTGGGTCCATGACACCCTGTACTTACAGGATATCCCCAGTCTTCCAGGTTAATGTGTGTCATTCACATTACCTAAATACCCTCCCAGCAGCCAGCACCAGGTGGAGACTGATTACTAAGATCTGCTTGCTGTTGGGAGACACCCGCTGGTTGACACTGGAATTACAATTCTCCGCCCAGGGAAACACAGTGCTACCAGCAGGTGATGACTCCTAAGGAGCACCAGGTCCTCTTCCTCTTCAGAGGTGGGTGGTGCTCAATGATGCAGAGAGTGGTGCTGGATTAATTTCATCAGCACCCTTCTACCTCATTACACTGTGAATGCAGAGTGCCAGGGTGATGCCACCTTATAGGGTGGGTCCGTGACACCCTGTACTTACAGGATATCCCCAGACTTCCAGGTTAATTTGTGTCATTCAACCTGAAGCCTGAGGACATCTAATTGTTGAAAAGAGTGGGGGGGGGGGAAGGAGATGACTATTGCAGCCTGATCTACCTTTTAACTTTCATTCCTCCTGGGGAACATAAAAATCCATTTTAGCCCAGAGTTGGACTTTAAATACCTTCCTGATGAAATGTGGTCCACATGAAATGGATCTGCTAATTGAAAAGGCTCTTATAGATGATTTCTTTTTCGTGTGTTCTATTATCTGCACCTCTATGCATTTCCCTTTATGACGCAGGAACGGCACTTAGGCATCTCACAGAGATATTACTTAAAATACCCCACTATGTGGACTATTTTACCTTGTAGTAATATTTAATGTGCGTCTCAAACCTATGTATGTTATTAGCACTAATGTCCTGCACTCCGAGCAATACCACACATGGTCAGTAATATAGATTTACTTGGCTGTGGTTTAGGTCTTTAGAATAGGAAGTAATGCATTTGTGTGAGGATTGCAGCAATGCCCTTGTAATTCCGGGAAGAAGGAGATTTAAGGATAATGGTGGGATAGGAGACATTGTGGCTTCCTGTGTCTATCACTGTGTTGAAGCGCATATTCCCAATTCCAATAAAATCTCAGAAGAGGAAATCAGAAAGTTTTTTTTGTTTTGGAATTGCTGATATTCCATAACCACTCTGTGAAAACTTATGGCACCAAAGCCTAAATATATGAAAACCAAATTGTTGGCGCCAACGCAGAATGGGCAAAATTTTTAGTGGTAAGACACCTGGAAACGTCCGCACCTGAATAGAATGATACACTTAGCGTGGAGTTTGATAACTCTCTTGGACTGAAATGAGGTCATAGAGCTCCAAAGGAGATACTTTTTATGGTATTTCAACTGATTTAGTCTTGGCTGTCCTGTCAGGTTCTTCTGTTTCCATCCTCTAGAGCAGTGGCTCTAAACCTCAGTCCTCAAGTACCCCCAATGAGCCATGTTTTGGGAACTTCTCTTAGATAAAATAACTCTTATCAATACCATGTTATTGATATTGATTTAAAGCAGCTGTGCAAAGTAAAACCTGAAAACATGGCCTGTTGGGGATACTTGAGGACTGAGGTTGAGAAACACTGCTCTAGAGAAGGGGTCTCCAAACTTTCTAAACAACTGGCCAATTTACTGTCCTTCAGACTTGGGGGGTGGGGTGGATTGTGGCCATTGGGAGTAAAACAAGGTCCCAACGCCAGCAGTGAGAAAAATGTTGTATCTTTTGTGTCAGTGGGAGGAATAGTGTCTCATCGTTGGTGTCACTGGGTTCAATTGTTAGTGTCATTGGTAGGAATTGTGCCCCATTGTTGGCATCATTTGGCACAATTGTTGGTGTCATTGGGAGGAATTGTGCTCCCCCATTGGTGTCATTGAAATGAATTGTGCCCCTTCATTGGGCCCAGTTGTTGGTGTCATTGGGAGAAATTGTGTCCAATCGGTGTCATTTGGCACAATTGTTGGTGTCATTGGGAGTAATTGTGCTCCACTATTGGTGTAAAATTAATTGTGCCCCTTCATTGGGCCCAGTTGTTGGTGTCATTGGGAGAAATTGTGCCCCATCATTGGTGTCATAGGGCACAATTGTTGGTGTCTTTGGGAGAAATTGTGCCCCACCATTGGTGTCATTGGGATGAATTGTGCCCCTTCATTGGGCCCAATTGTTGGTGTAATTGGGAGGAATTGTGCCCCATCATTAGTGTCATTGGGCCCAACTGTTGGTGTTATTGGGAGGAATCGTGTCATTGGGACCAATCGTTGGCATCATTGGAAGGAATTATGGTCCATTGTTGGTGTCATAGGGCACAATTGTTGGTGTCATTTGGGGGGAGCTATATAGGTATCTTTAATAAATAAACAATAAAGCTGGGCTCAATCATAGATTATACTATAAGAACCAGTCCAGGTTAGTTGAAAGGACTGGTTCTTTTATAATAATGGGGTGCTTTATAAGGACTGGTTCTTATAGAATAATGGGGTGCTTTATAAGGACTGGTTCTTATAGAATAATGGGGTGCTTAATAAGGACTGGTTCTTATAGATTAATGGGGTGCTTTAAAACTAACTGCTCCCCTAAAACCTCCAAGACTACATTTCTGAGTAATAACACCAAACATTGTTCATCCAGAGAATATCGAATCGTCTTCGGGAATCAGGAAGGATTTTTTTCCACAGCTGGAACAAGCTGAACCATTCTTCAAAATATTTTTTTTCCCTTCCTCTGGTTCAACAATGTTCTGTATATGGAGATTTTTTTATTATTGGTTGAATTTGATGGACTTCAGTGGTGTCTTTTTTAGCCCGACTAACTGTTACCATGTTACCAAAAACTCTCCAAAGCATAAATCTCCCGAATTCTGACCAAATTGAAGGGGAAGCTGAAAGTTCTTGATTGTGTTCATACATACTCTTGTTCGTGCTGGAAATACTGGTTGTTTCTTTGTGCTGCTTCTATCTCTCCCAGCCTGAGTTCTGCTGCATAGGGGATTGCAAGAGTCTGATACCCAGTCACATTCATTATTAAAGCTGAAGTTTAATCTGTTTATATTTTGCCTTCTCTGCCCCCCCCCCCCCCCCCCCACACACACACACCTCGTTAACATTCTGATAAAATAAAAACAATTCAGCTTTCTGAAAGTCCCTTAATTTAAATCCAGTGACATCATCAGCAGCCCCCCCCCCCCCAGCCCCTCCTTATACTTAATCCCAAACTCAATCCAGCGCTGTGCCCAAGAGCAGCGGCTGTCTCCCTCCTCACTGGAGATTGAGGCAACAGTGGGAGCCATTGGCCAATCACAGCCAGTGAGGAGAGAACAGGGGCGAGGCTGAGCCGCACTATGTGTGTCAATGAACACACACAGCATGGCTGGGGAGGAAGCCTGAATGAGTGCCCCAAGTTACTCGCTGGGGGCGCACTCAGGGAAGGAGGAGCCCCGGTGTGGGGACCCCTGAAGAAAAGGATTGGAGCTGCTCTGTGCACTTGAAGGGAAGGCTGGAGATCAGATTTAAATAATTACAGAGATACACTATATTGCCAAAAGTATTGGGACGCCTGCCTTTACACGCACATGAACTTTAATGACATCCCAGTCTTAGTCCGGAGGGTTCAATATTGAGTTGGCTCCGCCCTTTGCAGCTATAACAGCTTCAACTCTTCTGGGAAGGCCGTCCACAAGGTTTAGGAGGGTGTCTATGGGAATGTTTCACCATTCTTCCAGAAGAGCATTTGTGAGGTCAGGCACTGATGTTGGACATGAAGGCCTGGCTCGCAGTCTCCACTCTAATTCATCCCAAAGGTGTTCTATTGGTTTGAGGTCAGGACTCTGTGCAGGCCAGTCAAGTTCCTCCACCCCAAACTCACTCATCCATGTTTTTATGGACCTTGCTTTGTGCACTGGTGGGCAGTCATGTTGGAACAAGAAGGGGCCGTCCCCAAACTGTTCCCACAAAGTTGGGAGCATGAAATTGTCCAAAATGTCTTGGTATGCTGACGCCTTAAAGGCTCGTACACACGATACAAAAATCTGAAGTAAAAATTTAGTCCGACGAACGATCTGCCGATTTTCTGATCGTTAGTATGATGCTTTCAACAGCCGATTCCGAATTTTCTGATGACAAAAACTGGATGTGCAGGCTATAAAATTTTGTGAACACGACGTTCGATTTTCATTTAATTAGTACCGATCGCCCCCAAGTGTTAACCCCTTCCCTGCCAGTGACATTTATACAGTAATCGGTAGCTATTTTTAGCTGTATAAATGTCACTGGTCCCAAAAAAAAGTGTCAAAAGTGTCCGATCTGTCCGCCGCAATGTTGCAGTCCCGCTAACAATTGCAGATCACTACCATTACTAATAATAATAAAAAAAAAATTAGGATAAAAACGCCATAAATATATTCCCCTATTTTGCAGACATTGTAACTTTTGCGCAAACCAATCAATATACACTTTTTGCAATTTTTTTTTTTTTTTTTTTAACCAAAAGTATGTAGAAGAATACATATCGGCCTAAACTGATGAAAAATTTTTTTTTTTTTTTTTTTTGGGGGGGGGGGGGGGGGGGGGGGGGGGGGGGGTGTATTTATTACAGCAAAAAGTAAAAAATATTGTTTTTTTTTTTTTTTTCAAAATTGTCGTTTTTTTTTTTTTTATAAAAATTAAAAACCGCAGAGGTGATCAAATACCACCAAAAGAAAGCTCTATTTGTGGGGAAAAAGGACGTCAATTTTGTTTGGGCACAGCGTTGCTCGCAATTGTCAGTTAAAGCGACGCAGTGCCGTATCGCAAAAAATGGCCTGGGCATTAAGGGGGGCAAATCCTTCCGGGGCTGAAGTGGAGAGAGAAAATTGAGTACCGTCCGTGATACTTTTTTTTATTTGCACTAACATACAACTTTTCAGGACAAGCTTTCGGGCGTGTCCCCCTTCTTCAAGGTCCAAGCAGTACTGATTCACAAATTTTTTTTAGCAGAATGTTAAAAAAACAAAAACAAAAGAAAAACAAACAAATACAAATCAATGGTAATAAAGATATCAGCAGAGTTAGTGATATAAGACAGAGGGAGAGCTATAGACTGGAGGGGGGATGCTGGTCACAGAGGGGGTCATAAAACTTTAGTATAATGGGTAAGGAAACCAATATCTAAATTTAGCCCTTTATTTTTTGTATCAAAAAAAATTATCATTCTTAGTTCAAACGTTTTCCTTTCCTGGATAGTTCTGAAATTCCCTTTACGAACTAAAACATTGATGTCTTCTATATTGTGGTTGTGAGAAGGGGCTGAAATGGTTATTTAGTAACTAACATATATTATTAACAGGTGTATTATGGTGGAGATGCGGCTTCACTTATCCCCTAAAATAGTAGAAAGTAACATTCTAAGTATCTAAATGTAACAAGTTCACTCCACAGCACTCAGAGAGTCACTATAGTACATTGATAACTTCCTCTGCTGCAATGATGCAAAGACCCTTCCGGAATCTTCTCTCCATAACCGACCGCACAGAACTCCACAGCATTAAATATGATGAAATAATAATCAGCGCCATTATCTCCAGAACATATATATAGAGGGAAGCAATGCTGTATGAATGGAGGTAATGGGATGCACTGCAATGAATTATAATTAGAAGATTAAAGTAGTGAACCCTCCGGACTGGACGTTGGAAAATACATTTAGGCTTTTACGTGCGCATTACATGTGATAATCATCATCATCATCATCATCATCATCATCATCATCAATGCACACAACACTGGGGCCCACTTGCCACCCCTCTGTAAAGGAAATCAGCGGTGGATTCTTTTCAGAGGAGTTTCATAGGAAATGCAGTGCCTTGAAAAAGTATTCATACCCCTTGAAGTTTCCTACATTTTGTCATGTTACAACCAAAAACATAAATGTATTTTATTGGGATTGTATGTGATAGACCAACACAAAGTGGCTCATAATTGTGAAGTGGAAGGAAAATGATAAATGATACAAATAAATATGTGAAAAGTGTGTGTGTGTGTGTGTGTGTGTGTGTGTGTGGGGGGACATTTGTATTCAGCCCCCTTTACTCTGATACCCCTAACTAAAATCTAGAGGAACCAATTGCCTTCAGAAGTCACCTAATTAGTAAATAGAGTCCACCTGTGTGTCATGTAATCTCAGTATAAATACAGCTGTTCTGTGAAGCCCTCAGAGGTTTGTTAGAGAACCTTAGTGAACAAACAGAATCATGAAGGCCAAGGAACACACCAGACAGGTCAGGGATAAAGTTGTGGAGAAGTATAAAGCAGGGTTAGGTTATAAAAAAATCTCCCAAGCTTTGAACATCTCACGGAGCTCTGTTCAATCCATCGGAAAATGGAAAGAGTATGGCACAACTGCAAACCTACCAAGACATGGCCGTCCACCTAAACAAAATTCAACTTTTTGTCCTAAAAGCAAAACGCTATGTGTGGGGAAAACTAACACTGCACATCACCCTGAACACACCATCCCCACCGTGAAACATGGTGGTGGCAGCATCATGTGGTGGGGATGGTTTTCTTCAGCAGGGACAGGGAAGCTGGTCAGAGTTGATGTGAAGATGGATGGAGACAAATACAGGACAATCTTAGAAGAAAACCTGTTAGAGTCTACAAAAGACTTGAGACCGGGGCGGAGGTTCACCTTCCAGCAGGACAACGACCCGAAACATCCAGTCAGAGCTACAATGGAATGGTTTAGATGAAAGCATATTCATGTGTTAGAATGGCCCAGTCACAGTCCAGACCTAAATCACATTGAGAATCTGTGGCAAGACTTGAAAATTGCTGTTCACAGACGCTCTCCATCCAATCTGACAGAGCTTGAGATATTTTACAAAGAAGAATGGGCAGAAGTGTCCCTCTCTAGATGTGCAAAGCTGGTAGAGACATCCCCAAAAAGACTTGTAGAGAAAGGGGGTTCTACAAAGTATTGACTCCGGGGGGCGCCATACAAATGCCCCTCCCCCCACACTTTTCACATATTTATTTGTATCATTTATCATTTTCCTTCCACTTCACAATTATGTGACACTTTGTGTTGGTCTATCACATAAAATCCCAATAAATCACATTTACGTTTTTGGTTGTAACCTGACAAAATGTGGAAAATTTCAAGGGGTATGAATACTTTTTCAAGGCCCTGTGTGTCACTTTTTGAATAAAGGGACAGGGGGCGCCACCATCTATATATATATATATTTATTTTTTTTATTGACCCCAAAAGAGTAAAAAAAACAATATGCACTCACATGCTGTAAATAGATAAAGTCACAACAAACTGCTCTATGGGCTTTTGCAGAGTTCACCAGGGAAGCGGTCGGGTGTTGCAGAGTTCACCAGGGAAGCGGTCGGGTGTTGCAGAGTTCACCAGGGAAGCGGCCGGGTGTTGCAGAGTTCACCAGGGAAGCGGCCGGGTGTTGCAGAGTTCACCAGGGAAGCGGCCGGGTATTGCAGATTTCACCAGGGAAGCGGCTTGGTGTTGCAGAGTTCTCCAGGGAAGCGGCCCGGTATAGCAGAGTTCTCCAGGGAAGGGGCCGGGTGTTGCAGAGTTTTCCAGGAAAGCTGCCGGGTATAGCAGAGTTCTCCAGGGAAGCGGCCGGGTGTTGCAGAGTTCTCCAGGGAAGCGGCCGGGTATAGCAGAGTTCTCCAGGGAAGCGGCCGGGTGTTGCAGAGTTCTCCAGGGAAGCAGCCGAGTGTTGCAGAGTTCACCAGGGAAGTGGCCGGGTATTGCAGAGTTCACCAGTACAACATAAAGGGGAACAGCAGGATTACAATACAGTTTAATACAGAAGGAATAGGAGCACCCTGCTCATGGAGCTTACAATCTAATGTGGGGGGTCTCCAAACTTTCTAAAGTGCCAGTTTACTGTCCTTCAAAGATTACAGGGGGCCGGAGTGTGGCCAGCAGGAGTATAAAATGTCCTGGTGTCAATGGGAGTAAACAATGTCCCCTCTTTGGTATCAGTGGGAGGAATAGTGTCCCCTCACTGGTGTCATTGGGAGGAATAGTGTCCCATCATTGGTGTCAGTGGGAGGAATAGTGTCCCATCATTGGTGTCAGTGGGAGGAATAGTGCCCCATCATTGGTATCAGTGGGAGGAATAGTGTCCCATCATTGGTATCAGTGGGAGGAATAGTGCCCCATCATTGGTGTCAGTGGGAGGAATAGTGCCCCATCATTGGTGTCAGTGGGAGGAATAGTGTCCCATCATTGGTGTCAGTGGGAGGAATAGTGTCCCATCATTGGTGTCAGTGGGATGAATAGTGCCCCATCATTGGTATCAGTGGGAGGAATAGTGCCCCATCATTGGTGTCAGTGGGAGGAATAGTGCCCCATCATTGGTGTCAGTGGGAGGAATAGTGTCCCATCATTGGTGTCAGTGGGAGGAATAGTGTCCCATCATTGGTGTCAGTGGGATGAATAGTGCCCCATCATTGGTATCAGTGGGAGGAATAGTGTCCCATCATTGGTGTCAGTGGGATGAATAGTGCCCCATCATTGGTGTCAGTGGTAGGAATAGTGCCCCATCATTGGTGTCAGTGGGGGGAATAGTGCCCCATCATTGGTGTCAGTGGGAGGAATAGTGCCCCATCATTGGTATCAGTGGGAGGAATAGTGCCCCATCATTGGTATCAGTGGGAGGAATAGTGTCCCATCATTGGTGTCAGTGGGAGGAATAGTGCCCCATCATTGGTATCAGTGGGAGGAATAGTGTCCCATCATTGGTGTCAGTGGGAGGAATAGTGTCCCATCATTGTTGTCAGTGGGAGGGATAGTGCCCCATCGTTGGTGTCAGTGGGAGGAATAGTGTCCCATCATTGGTGTCGGTGTCAGGAACTACCCCAAGGGCCAGGTAAAATCTAGCGAAGATCCACATCCGGCCCCTGGGCTGCAGTTTGGAGACCACTAAAGTTTGGAGACATTTAAAGGGATGATGTTGGCTATCAGACACCACATGAGGACATCATGTGGTAGAAAAGAGTACTGCGGGTGGACTTGATATTTTATTTTAATGGACTATTCATTTTTATCTTGTTTATTTTTTGGCTGTCTTGTTTAAACCTGAAAATAAAAATAATACATTTTCTAATTTTTTTTACCTGGTAATCCTTCGGATAACACAGTTCCTGTAACATAAAGTCTAAGCTCACTCCTCCTCGGTATCCATGGAGGGAACCATGGGGGTCCCCCAGCCTGGACTCCGCACGCCTTTGTTCATCTCTATTACCCGGTGAGCGGATTCCTGTGGTTCACACCAGAAAGATAACATTGTTTGTTTTCAGCTTGCAGTTCAGTTCACAGGAAGTGACAAAGACCTCTAGTGGCAGAGAAGAGTACTGCAGGGAATATCGCAGCACAAGCTGCCTTTAGATGACCTTTTAATGGGGCTATTCATTTCATCTCGTTATTTTGTGGCTGGAGTTCTTCTTTAATGATCAGAACTGAATGTCTTTTATTTGGAGTTCTACATTTATTACAACTAATGTCTACATGACACACACAGGGTGGGAGGGGAGGGGGGAGGGGGGGTCCTAAAACGCGTTGAATCAGAATGGCGTCCTTTAGGTGAACGAATACTTTGTTCGTGTTTTTCACGTCCCGGCATTGGTTAATCTGTAGCGGGTCATCCATCTGTGGTTTGTATTTTCAGGGTCTTCCTGTACAATTAGGTTATTTAGTGACACGAATCCCGAGTCTCGGACCCCCTTCGTATCTCCAGGAATTTCTCCATTAATGTATCTTGATGGTTCGGCTTCTATAGTCCTTCAGCGAGGGACGGCCCCCTCCGCGTCCCGGAGCGATTTCAGCACTTCACTTCAACACCGGACCATAATAGGCCGTGCCATCTACATACGTGGCTGCAGATGAAAGTACATGGCCTGGGGGGGTGGTGGGGGGGGGGGCGCTCGGCATGCTGGGAGATGGAAGACACTTGTTCTATGTCAGGGACACAATGGCTTCATATCAAAGGGTCTGCACTCACCCGGGGTCTCATTATCCTCATCAATATGCACAACGTGCTCCAGACAACTGGGACAATTCTCCGACTTATTAAATCATAGAAGTAATTATTTCCCGACATAAAATCCTCAGATTAACCTTCTCCGGCTTCCAATTCCCTCGCCATCGGAGCCGCTGCCTTTTGTTTAAAGGGGCGGCGAGACGAAACGGCAAGCTGGTTTATACATTATCTCACAAAAGTAAGTACACCCCTCTGTGACATTTGTGTGAATCTTTTCTTCTATCTTTTCATGTGACAACACTGAAGAAATGACACTTGTCTACAATGTAAAGTAGTGAGTGTACAGCTTGTATAACAGTGTAAATTTGCTGTCCCCTCAAAATAACTCAACACACAGCCATTAATGTCTAAACCGCTGGCAACAAAAGTCAGTACACCCCTAAGTGAAAATCTCCAAATTGGGCCCAAAGTGTCAATATTTTGTGTGGTCACCATTATTTTCCAGCACTGCCTTAACCCTCTTGGGCATGGAGGTCACCAGAGCTTCACAGGTTGTCACTGGAGTCCTTTTCCCCTCCTCCATGATGACATCACAGAGCTGGTGGATGTTAGAGACCTTGTGCTCCTCCACCTTACGTTTTGAGGATGTCCCACAGATGGTCAATAGGGTTTAGGTCTGGAGACATGCTTGGCCAGTCCATCACCTTTACCCTCAGCTTCTCCCGGGAGTTGAAGCTTTGCGTCCGCGTACAACTTGGAGATAGAGATGTCACCTTTTCTTCAAATCAAACCCCAACATCTCTAATCATATGAAGTTAAGAGCCCCCCCTTTACATCAGAGTCCACGGGGTCCCCCTTTATATCAGAGTCCACGGAGTCCCCCTTTACATCAGAGTCCACGGAGTCCCCCTTTACATGAGAGTCCACGGAGTCCCCCTTTACATCAGAGTCCACGGAGTCCCCCTTTACATGAGAGTCCACGGAGTCCCCCTTTACATCAGAGTCCACGGAGTCCCCCTTTACATGAGAGTCCACAGAGTCCCCCTTTACATCAGAGTCCATGGAGTCCCCCTTTACATCAGAGTCCACAGGGTTCCCCTTTTACATCTGAACTCACGGAGTTCCCTTTCATTGTAAGGGGGGACTCTGCAGACTCTGATGTAAGGGAGAATTCTGGGGACCCTAAGGGATGCTCTGGGAACCCTGATTTAAGGGGGGAACACTGAGCACTCTGATGTACAGAGAGGACTCTGCTGTAAGCCGGAAAACACTGTGGCCTCTGGTGTAAAGGGGAACTCTGATGTAAGGGATGCTCTGAGAACCCTGATTTACCTTAGTGGACTCACTCAGAGGCAGGAGAGAGAAGGGGGGAGACTTCAGTCACAGACAGGGATGGATGGTGAGCTCACTCACCCCTTGGCAGTCAGCACCTCTCATCCAGATGTATCTGAGGCTTCAAATTTCCGACCCCCCCCACCAGTGGCGGCTGGTGCTCAAAATTTTTTGGGGGGCACAAACAAACTGAAAAATACTAAACCCCCCACATCAATTGAAGCCTCACTGTGCCCATCAAATGAAGCCACTTGTGCCCAGTATATGCAGCCACTGTGCCCATCAAATGCCGCCACTGTGCCCACCAACCCCCTTTGCAGCCCTTTGCAGCTCCTCTGTGCCCTGAGCCCACCCTATTTAGAAGCCTATTAGAGCCTCTGGCTCTAATCAGGTGCTTCAAAAAGTACCACCCCTCCCACCTCCGCCATAAGAATCCATGTGTCCGGCGTCCTGAAAGGGGCCAGGTGCAAGGATGGGGGGGAGGGGCAGCGCCCGTGTGCCCACAGTGTACGAGCCGCCACTGACCCCCGCCATCCTTTTCTGAGGCACAGCGCCGGGGATTGGAGTGTGGGCAGGCACAGAGGGGGAGGGGTGGGAGGAAGAGGTGCAGATCGAGCTCTCTCTCCTCTCACGTCAGCGGGGGGGGGGGAATTGTTAGTGTTGGCTTTGGGCAGTGTGAAAAAAGAGTGTAACAGACACTCTCAGCTTAGCCAAATGCAGCCGGCAACCCTGCTGGGAAGACACAGTCCAGTCTGAATAATGTGTCCGGGTCTCAGGCCGTCTGAAAACCGGACACATAATTCCCAACCCGAACTGTCCGGGTTAATCCCGGACCTGTGGCAACCCTACTTGGAGTTTCTCTCTATACCAGGATCTATAGTTGTTTCTTCCAGCTGTTATGGGGGAACAGAATAAACCTTGTCAAAAGGAATGTGACTTACCTTCCTAGGCAGGAGGGTGGTCTAGGGTTTGTCAACCCTGTAGTCTTTTTCTCTCTGATGTTTGTGAAGTACAATCTTGGTAACATGTTGGCAGAGAGACCGCCTGGGTGGGTTGGTATTTTCCAGTCCTGGTTTAGGCCCTTTCTGCGAGACTGGGAAAATGGTGGGCCAGTGAAAAGCCTGAGGGTCAAGCATGAACAGCTCCCGGCTTATGTTGCCCCGTGTTTGAAAATGCTTCGGCAGTGGCAAGTAACAGCAGGAGAAGTCAGATCTCTTCCAAGGAAACTTCTTGAGAAGCGGATCATGAGCTCTGCTTTTTGCGAGCCACTGGCCTTGAGGGATTGCCCAAGCCTGGTTTTGGGGGTGGGTTTGCGATTGATTAATTTGGAGAGAATCCCAATGAAGTTTAGGGATCAGGCTTGGCTTGCCTTTCATGGAAAACTATATGTGAAGGGCAACTTGAAGTTTCTTTCCATGAGTGATCGGGGCTGCCCGAGAGTGGAGTGTGGAGGAGTGGTGGAGTCCATGGATCACTTTCTACTTCAATGCCCTTTTAATATAGAGGTGTACAAGAGGGTGGGGAGGGCTCTGAGTATACCCTTCCTCCCCCGTATGAGTTATGCAGAGTGGGTGTATGGGGCATTCCAGACTCGTCGGGATTATGATTTGGAAACACTTTTTTTTAGTTAGTCTAGTAGTCCGTTATTTCACGTGGAGTGCACGGTGTCAGGTATCCTTATGGAGTAAAATCCTCCCTGTGGAAGTGGTGGTGCAGGACATTCTGGGTGAGGTTGGGAAGATTCGGGGTCTTGAGAAAGGCAGGTGGCAGCAGGAGGCCTGGATAAGGGCGTGGAGGAATATCAGGACTCTGTAGCTGCTGCCTGTTGATCTCGGGGTGTGCGGCTTTTCTTTGTATTCTTGATTCACTCCCCTAGATTTTCAAGATGAAATATATTTTTGATAAAAGGCTCCATGCATGGTGACGGTGATGTTCCTTAGTCCGGCTCTCCCGTAGGGATTGTGTTGTGCGCAATTTGGTTTGTACCATTTATTATGTTCTTGTTTTGTATAATCATATTCAATTATTTTGTAAATATGTTTTATTTTTTTATTATGGTTTTATTGTATAGAAGTTGTTGTTTGTAAGATTTTTCAATAAACAAAATGAACCCTACTTGGAGACTTTCCCTAATTCTGTACATTAGCAGCTTCCAGGGCGAAGGTCGGCGTCTCTCCCGGAGGACCTCCCGGCACACAATCGCTGCGAACGCCATGAACTCGCTCAGCGGTGAACTTATCGGGAATCTGCGGCTTTGTCCCGCGCTCGTTGTTCCGGGGCCGTTTTCTAAAACACTTATCCCTTTTCAAAGGAGCCTAAAGTGGATTTTTTTTAACCTCACGTCCAAACCGCGAGCTCGACCGCCCCGCGATATTCACACACGTCTGTCAATTACCGCAAATTAAGAGTCATTCGATCGGTTTCATGTCCGGGCCGCAATCATGATTTGTCTTGTCACACTTGTTCAGGAGCCTTCCCAGGAGTCGCCTCTCCCCGGGAATTAATAATCCGGTTACTATTTCCAAAAAAAATCAATGCTGAGAAGGGATATATTTCCAGCGTTATAATTCAAACAAACGACAAGATATTAATAGAACGCACCGCCGATCGATAAGGTGGACAGCTGCTGGAGATTAAACTTCGAAGGAAAACGTTGTTGTAGAACAGGATTTAAAAAAAGGGGGGGGGGGGATTGCAAGGATTCCATCCGCAGTGCTGCAAACTGGTAACTGTGTATGAACTCAACGATCGTCCAAATGCTGGACTTTTTTGTGCGACGGATGTCATCTATAGTAGCAGTTTTTCTACCAATGGCTACACATGACATCTTCCTATCAACGGTTGTTAAGCTAGCAGTGGGTGCTTGTAGGTTTATTAGTTAGTTATTATTTCAAATTTTCTTTCTTATTTTCGGATTTTCGAATTTTCTCGATTCTGAATTTTCAAATTTACAAATTTTCTAATTTCTGAATTTACGAATTTTTCTAATTTCCAAAGTTCCGAATTTCCGGATTTTCAAATTTTCAGATTTTCTAAATTATGAATTTTCGAATTTACGAATTTACAAATTTCGATCATAACAAATGACCCGAAAGACGAAAAGAAATACAAAAAACGAATGAAACAAAAACAAACACATTTTTCGGCAGTGCGCATGTCTAATAAAAACTGTGTCTAGGTGTTTATTTACTTTTTTGTGTGAATGAGAAGCGGCACTTACAGTGGTAGATCTTCCCTTTACTCATTCACATGGAGGGGGGGAGGGGCCGGTATATGAGGAGGGTCAAAGGAGGATTCCAGATTTTGATAAGCCCCTCCCCCGCCTGCAAACCTCCACAACCACCGGGCCAGGGTTGTGGGGTTGAGGCCCTATCCTCCTCAACATGGTGATAAGGGGCTTTGCAGGGGGGAGGGGTCCCCTATAGCAAGGAACTTAAAGGTATGTGGCCGGATATGGTTCGGGGGTCAGAAGGGGCTGCATGCTCATCCCCACCCTTTCCTGGCCTGAGAGGCTGTATACTTAGATAAAGGTTTGGTATGGATTTTAGGGGTGGGGGGGGGTCTCGTATTTTTTTCATACTTTTTGCTTGGGGTTCCCCTTTAAATTTATACTGGTGTGAACAGTGGGGCCGGTGGTATATTTTCTTGGGGGGGCGGCAAACAGTGCATAGCCAGCAACCCTTCCCCCCACTCTGGTCAGGTCACCCTGCATGTATATTAGGGGGCTGGATGCATGAATGGGGGGGGGGGGGGGGCCGTGCGCCCCTTATGGACGGGCCGCCTCTGGGTGTGAGAGCACCCCAGGCCGTTTTTGGTTTCTTTTGGTGGAATCCATAACAGATCATATTTTTTGTGGGGGTCCCTCATTTACATCTATGTTAGACTTCATGGGAATCCCCAAATCCCCAGATTAATCTGCTTCTAATTTACCTTCCCTGGTTTCTCCATCCCCTGTCATCCACATGCTAATGAAATAAATAAATAAAACCTTTCTGTTTTCATTACATACCTTATTTTACCCCTCCTGTCCTGCTGCCCCCTTCCTGTCACACTGCCCCCCTCCTTTCCCGCTGCCCCACTCCTGCAGTGGGAGGAGATGGGACTGGAGGAGGAATGAGATGGAGGATATTTGACTGGAGGAGGAGGACATGGGATGGAGGAGGAGGAAGACATGGGATGGAGGAGATGGAACTGGAGGAGGAAGACATGGGATGGAGGAGATGGAACTAGAGGAGGAGGAAGACATGGGATGGAGGAGATGGAACTAGAGGAGGAAGAAGACATGGGATGGAGGAGATGGAACTGGAGGAGGAAGACATGGGATGGAGGAGATGGAACTAGAGGAGGAAGAGGACATGGGATGGAGGAGATGGAACTAAACGCAGAAGAGGACATGGGATGGAGGAGGAGAATGACATGGGATGGGGGAGATGAGATTGGACAAGGAAGGCATGGGATAGAGGAGATGGAACTGGAGGAGGAAGAGGACATGGGATGGAGGAGGAGAATGACATGGGATGGGGGAGATGAGACTGGACGAGGAAGACATGGGATAGAGGAGATGGAACTGGAAGAGGACATGGGATGGAGGAGGAGGACATGGGATGGGGGAGATGAGACTGGACAAGGAGGACATGGGATGGAGGAGATGGAACTGGAGGAGGAAGAGTACATGGGATGGAGGAGGAAGAGGACATGGGATGGGGGAACTGAGACTGGATGAGGAGGACATGGGATGGAGGAGAAGGAGGACATGGGATGGAGGAGATGGAACTGGATGAGGAAGAAGACATGGGATGGAGGAGGAGGGGGACATGGGATGGGGGTGATGAGACTGGATGAGGAAGACATGGGATGAGGAGGAGGAGGACATGGGATGGAGGAGATGGAACTGGAGGACGAGGAGGACATGGGATGGGTGAGATGAGACTAGACAAGGAGGACATGGGATGGAGAACATGGGATGGAGAAGGAGGACATGGGATGGGCCTTTGTGGGATGGCCAGTGGGCAGATTTGGTGTGATGGCCAGTGGGCGGATTTGGTGGGACGGACAGTGGGCGGGCCCTGTGAAATGTTGGTGGTCAGGCCCGGGGAGGGGCCCAAGCCTAAAGCTGTGAAGGTGGCCCCAAAATTTCTGATGGCTGCCCTGTGAACCTGCATTAAAAGAACTAAAAATCAAATTCATGAAAGGGGCAGGTCAGGCTGTAGGGTAGGTGGCTAGATGATGCTGGACGTCCTCCAGCCAGGAAATGAGGGCGGGGCTCTAACTAACTTGCTGCAGCTTCTAATGCACATTGTGAGAAGCTCACCGTGTGCAGTGAAATCAGAGCAAGCCATTTTGGTCCAGGAGAGGACCTGGTACACTTCTCCAAGACTGTTTGACAAATGATGCCCTTTATTGCAAAATATCAGAATGCCTGCACTCATATAGTGTCCTGTGGGGGAAGCAGCGGTCTCTCCGCAGAGGTCTGACACCCATTCCTATAGGAAAGTTTGGAGTTCAGATTTAGGGCTGTAATAATGATTAACATGAAATAATTTTTGTCTTTTGTATCTGCCCGGAGTTCAGCTTTGGATTCCCTTGAAATATTTCCATCCATAAACACGGAATGTCGCCATGGCGGGGATTAGACTTTGTATCTGTAGTTGGCTTAAAGCGGTTTAAGAAATTTGAAGGTCACAATTTTCTGGTAATTCCTTCGTTCAAATAATACTCGGTGACACAGATGTAAATCTCATTGCTGTACGACGCTCATCTCTCCTGCCAAGGCAGGGGGGGGGGGGGGGCTTATGCCCCGACGGCGCTCGTCAATCGCTCGGTTCTGATGAACGTTTAAAGGGGAATTTTGCTGTCAGCGGATCAATCAGCGGGACTTAGAGGAGAACTGCCCGGCGCCTTCAGCTGCCAGAAAACACGGCTTATTTCTGGTTTATCGCTGTGTTTGCTCTCTTCTGGAAATCTCTGAGTCGTGCGCCGTCATAAACCTTCAATGGTAATCCCCGCCGCTGACATGCCAATCCGGTGCGGGAAATATGACCGGGGCACCCGGGGAGGATTACCGCGCCGGAGCCGCTAAATTCATTCTGGAAAGCAAATATCCTCCCAGCAGATATTCTTGGGGGACGCAGAGGATGGAGAAGCAACATCGTAGTCAGACTGAAACAATGTAACAACCACCATGGAGCTGGTTACACACATTGCAATCAGTGCTGGGAGAAGGACACCCTGTGCTCGGGGCGAATCCCCCCTCCTCCCCCCCAAAAAAACACCCCTCCTAACACAAATCCTCTCCGATACCCCAAATCCCCCCTCCTAGCACAAATCCTCTCCCCTAACCAAATCCCCCCTCCTAGCACAAATCCTCTCCCCTAACCAAATCCCCCCTCCTAATACAAATCCTCTCCCCTAACCAAATCCCCCCTCCTAACACAAATCCTCTCCGATACCCCAAATCCCCCCTCCTAGCACAAATCCTCTCCCCTAACCAAATCCCCCCTCCTAGCACAAATCCTCTCCCCTAACCAAATCCCCCCTCCTAATACAAATCCTCTCCCCTAACCAAATCCCCCCTCCTAACACAAATCCTCTCCCCTCCCCAAATCCCCCCTCCTAGCACAAATCCTCTCCCCTAACCAAATCCCCCCTCCTAATACAAATCCTCTCCCCTAACCAAATCCCCCCTCCTAACACAAATCCTCTCCCCTCCCCAAATCCCCCCTCCTAGCACAAATCCTCTCCCCTAACCAAATCCCCCCTCCTAACACAAATCCTCTCCCCTCCCCAAATCCCCCCTCCTAGCACAAATCCTCTCCCCTCCCCAAATCCCCCCTCCTAATACAAATCCTCTCCCCTCCCCAAATCCCCCCTCCTAGCACAAATCCTCTCCCCTAACCAAATCCCCCCTCCTAACACAAATCCTCTCCGCTCCCCAAATCCCCCATCCTAATACAAATCCTCTCCCCTCCCCAAATCCCCCCTCCTAGCACAAATCCTCTCCCCTCCCCAAATCCCCCCTCCTAGCACAAATCCTCTCCCCTAACCAAATCCCCCCTCCTAACACAAATCCTCTCCCCTCCCCAAATCCCCCCTCCTAGCACAAATCCTCTCCCCTCCCCAAATCCCCCCTCCTAATACAAATCCTCTCCCCTCCCCAAATCCCCCCTCCTAGCACAAATCCTCTCCCCTAACCAAATCCCCCCTCCTAGCACAAATCCTCTCCCCTCCCCAAATCCCCCCTCCTAACACAAATCCTCTCCCCTCCCCAAATCCCCCCTCCTAACACAAATCTTCTCCCCTCCCCAAATCCCCCCTCCTAATACAAATCCTCTCCCCTAACCAAATCCCCCCTCCTTATACAAATCCTCTCCCCTAACCAAATCCCCCCTCCTAACACAAATCCTCTCCCTTCCCCAAACCCCCCCTCCTAACACAAATCCTCTCCCTTCCCCAAATCCCCCCTCCTAGCACAAATCCTCTCCCCTCCCCATATCCCCCCTCCTAACACAAATCCTCTCCCCTCCCCAAATCCCCCCTCCTAGCACAAATCCTCTCCCCTCCCCAAATCCCCCCTTCTAGCGAAAATCCTCTCCCCTCCCCAAATCCCCCCTCCTAACACAAATCCCCCCCCTCCTAGCACAAATCCTCTCCCCTCCCCAAATCCCCCCTCCTAACACAAATCTTCTCCCCTCCCCAAATCCCCCCTCCTAATACAAATCCTCTCCCCTAACCAAATCCCCCCTCCTAGCACAAATCCTCTCCCCTCCCCAAATCCCCCCTTCTAGCACAAATCTTCTCCCCTCCCCAAATCCCCCCTTCTAGCGAAAATCCTCTCCCCTCCCCAAATCCCCCCTTCTAGCACAAATCTTCTCCCCTCCCCAAATCCCCCCTTCTAGCGAAAATCCTCTCCCCTCCCCAAATCCCCCCCTCCTAACACAAATCCTCTCCCCTCCCCAAAACCCCCCTTCTAGCACAAATCTTCTCCCCTCCCCAAATCCCCCCTTCTAGCGAAAATACTCTCCTCTCCCCAAATATCCACTCCTAACACAAATCCTCTCCCCTCCCCAAATCCCCCCTTCTAGCGAAAATCCTCTCCCCTCCCCAAATCCCCCCTTCTAGCACAAATCCTCTCCCCTCCCCAAATCCCCCCTCCTAGTACAAATCCCCTCCCCAAATCCCCCCTCCTAGCACAAATCTTCTCCCCTCCCCAAATCCCCCCTCCAAACACAAATCCTCTCCCCTCCCCAAATCCCCCCTTCTAGCACAAATCCTCTCCCCTCCCCAAATCCCCCCTTCTAGCAAAAATCCTCTCCCCTCCCCAAATCCCCCCTTCTAGCACAAATCTTCTCCCCTCCCCAAATCCCCCCTTCTAGCGAAAATCCTCTCCTCTCCCCAAATATCCGCTCCTAACACAAATCCTCTCCCCTCCCCAAATCCCCCCTTCTAGCGAAAATCCTCTCCCCTCCCCAAATCCCCCCTTCTAGCACAAATCCTCTCCCCTCCCCAAATCCCCCCTCCTAGTACAAATCCTCTCCCCTCCCCAAATCCCCCCTCCTAGCACAAATCTTCTCCCCTCCCCAAATCCCCCCTCCAAACACAAATCCTCTCCCCTCCCCAAATCCCCCCTTCTAGCACAAATCTTCTCCCCTCCCCAAATCCCCCCTTCTAGCGAAAATCCTCTCCCCTCCCCAAATCCCCCCTCCTAACACAAATCCCCCCCCTCCTAGCACAAATCCTCTCCCCTCCCCAAATCCCCCCTCCTAACACAAATCTTCTCCCCTCCCCAAATCCCCCCTCCTAATACAAATCCTCTCCCCTAACCAAATCCCCCCTCCTAGCACAAATCCTCTCCCCTCCCCAAATCCCCCATTCTAGCACAAATCTTCTCCCCTCCCCAAATCCCCCCTTCTAGCGAAAATCCTCTCCCCTCCCCAAATCCCCCCTTCTAGCACAAATCTTCTCCCCTCCCCAAATCCCCCCTTCTAGCGAAAATCCTCTCCCCTCCCCAAATCCCCCCCTCCTAACACAAATCCTCTCCCCTCCCCAAAACCCCCCTTCTAGCACAAATCTTCTCCCCTCCCCAAATCCCCCCTTCTAGCGAAAATACTCTCCTCTCCCCAAATATCCACTCCTAACACAAATCCTCTCCCCTCCCCAAATCCCCCCTTCTAGCGAAAATCCTCTCCCCTCCCCAAATCCCCCCTTCTAGCACAAATCCTCTCCCCTCCCCAAATCCCCCCTCCTAGTACAAATCCCCTCCCCAAATCCCCCCTCCTAGCACAAATCTTCTCCCCTCCCCAAATCCCCCCTCCAAACACAAATCCTCTCCCCTCCCCAAATCCCCCCTTCTAGCACAAATCCTCTCCCCTCCCCAAATCCCCCCTTCTAGCAAAAATCCTCTCCCCTCCCCAAATCCCCCCTTCTAGCACAAATCTTCTCCCCTCCCCAAATCCCCCCTTCTAGCGAAAATCCTCTCCTCTCCCCAAATATCCGCTCCTAACACAAATCCTCTCCCCTCCCCAAATCCCCCCTTCTAGCGAAAATCCTCTCCCCTCCCCAAATCCCCCCTTCTAGCACAAATCCTCTCCCCTCCCCAAATCCCCCCTCCTAGTACAAATCCTCTCCCCTCCCCAAATCCCCCCTCCTAGCACAAATCTTCTCCCCTCCCCAAATCCCCCCTCCAAACACAAATCCTCTCCCCTCCCCAAATCCCCCCTTCTAGCACAAATCTTCTCCCCTCCCCAAATCCCCCCTTCTAGCGAAAATCCTCTCCCCTCCCCAAATCCCCCCTTCTAGCACAAATCTTCTCCCCTCCCCAAATCCCCCCTTCTAGCGAAAATCCTCTCCCCTCCCCAAATCCCTGCTCCTAACACAAATCCTCTCCCCTCCCCAAATCCCCCCTCCTAACACAAATCCTCTCCCCTCCCCAAATCCCCCCTTCTAGCGAAAATCCTCTCCCCTCCCCAAATCCCCCCTTCTAGCACAAATCCTCTCCCCTCCCCAAATCCCCCCTTCTAGCGAAAATCCTTTCCCCTCCCCAAATCCCCGCTCCTAACACAAATCCTCTCCCCTCCCCAAATCCCCCCTCCTAACACAAATCCTCTCCCCTCCCCAAATCCCCCCTTCTAGCGAAAATCCTCTCCCCTCCTCAAATCCCCCCTTCTAGCACAAATCCTCTCCCCTCCCCAAATCCCCCTTCTAGCGAAAATCCTCTCCCCTCCCCAAATCCCCGCTCCTAACACAAATCCTCTCCCTTCCCCAAATCCCCCCTCCTAACACAAATCCTCTCCCCTCCCCAAATCTCCCCTTCTAGCACAAATCCTCTCCCCTCCCCAAATCCCCCCTTCTAGCGAAAATCCTCTCCCCTCCCCAAATCCCCCCTTCTAGCACAAATCTTCTCCCCTCCCCAAATCCCCCCTTCTAGCGAAAATCCTCTCCCCTCCCCAAATCCCCCCTCCTAACACAAATCCTCTCCCCTCCCCAAATCCCCCCTTCTAGCGAAAATCCTCTCCCCTCCCCAAATCCCCCCTTCTAGCACAAATCTTCTCCCCTCCCCAAATCCCCCCTTCTAGCGAAAATCCTCTCCCCTCCCCAAATCCCCGCTCCTAACACTAATCCTCTCCCCTCCCCAAATCCCCCCTTCTAGCACAAATCTTCTCCCCTCCCCAAATCCCCCCTCCTAACACAAATCCTCTTCCCTCCCCAAATCCCCCCTTTTAGCGAAAATCCTCTCCCCTCCCCAAATCCCCCCTTCTAGCACAAACCCTTCCCCATCAAAAAACACCCTTCCTAGCACAAACTCTGTCCCCTCCCCAAATCCTCCCTCCTCGCAGAAATCCTCCCCCCCCAATAAAACACCCATCCTAGCACAAATTATATCCCTTCCCCAAATCCCCCCTCCCCCTTAGCTTAGTAAATGAGGTAAGGCTTCACTTTGCAAAAAGTAAAGAAGTAAAAGCAAGGGGGAAAAAATTTTATAGCTAATTATTGTCCTTTCTAAAGCAGCCACAACCTGGGTAGAAAGACCTGTCCCTAGCCGGCATGCTGCAGAAAAGGTGTGGGAAGCAGTGGTCTCTCTGCAGAGGTCTGCCACACCTCTTACTGAGCGAACTCTCTGTATGGCTGGGTTCACACTAGTGTGGATTGGATGAAGGTTTTATCCGCATCCAATTGGCACAGCAGGAGAGTGTGACCGGCTCTCTATGGAGCTCTCTATGGAGGCGGATCACATATCTCCGGGGGGGCTTCGGTGTGATTTGCACTGGAGTTCTGAGCGTCTTCCGGTCCCTTTCAGGTCCCAATTCAGCCACAAATTGGGACCTGAAATGGTGAATGGGGGACGCGCCGGACCCCCCGCTGTGAGCCGCTCTGTGCGGCAGTGTGGACCCAACCTTATCCCAGGTTCACAATGACAGCAGGTATGAAATCGAACGACTTCAGCTGAACTCCACCATTTCAGTCCCGACTTCGGGGGGGCGATCTCAGGGACATCTTTGGGGGGAGATCTCAGGGACATCTTCGAGGGGCGATCTCAGGGACATCTTCGGGGGGAGATCTCAGGGACATCTTCGGGGGGCGATCTCAGGGACATCTTCGGGGGGCGATCTCAGGGACATCTTCGAGGGGAGATCTCAGGGACATCTTCGGGGGGCGATCTCAGGGACATCTTCGGGGGGCGATCTCAGGGACATCTTCGGGGGGCGATCTCAGGGACATCTTCCGGGGGGCGATCTCAGGGACATCTTCGGGGGGCGATCTCAGGGACATCTTCAGGGGGCGATCTCAGGGACATCTTCGAGGGGCGATCTCAGGGACATCTTCGGGGGGAGATCTCAGGGACATCTTCGGGGGGCGATCTCAGGGACATCTTCAGGGGGCGATCTCAGGGACATCTTCAGGGGGCGATCTCAGGGACATCTTCAGGGGGCGATCTCAGGGACATCTTCAGGGGGCGATCTCAGGGACATCTTCAGGGGGCGATCTCAGGGACATCTTCGAGGGGCGATCTCAGGGACATCTTCAGGGGGCGATCTCAGGGACATCTTCGGGGGGAGATCTCAGGGACATCTTCAGGGGGCGATCTCAGGGACATCTTCAGGGGGCGATCTCAGGGACATCTTCAGGGGCGATCTCAGGGACATCTTCGGGGGGAGATCTCAGGGACATCTTCAGGGGGCGATCTCAGGGACATCTTCAGGGGGCGATCTCAGGGACATCTTCAGGGGCGATCTCAGGGACATCTTCGAGGGGCGATCTCAGGGACATCTTCGGGGGGCGATCTCAGGGACCATCTTCAGGGGGCGATCTCAGGGACATCTTCGAGGGGCGATCTCAGGGACATCTTCGAGGGGCGATCTCAGGGACATCTTCGGGGGAGATCTCAGGGACATCTTCGGGGGGAGATCTCAGGACATCTTCGGGGGGAGATCTCAGGGACATCTTCAGGGGGCGATCTCAGGGACATCTTCAGGGGGCGATCTCAGGGACATCTTCGGGGGGAGATCTCAGGGACATCTTCGGGGGAGATCTCAGGGACATCTTCGGGGGGAGATCTCAGGGACATCTTCGAGGGGCGATCTCAGGGACATCTTCGGGGGGAGATCTCAGGGACATCTTCGGGGGGCGATCTCAGGGACATCTTTCAGGGTTTCTGCACAGATGTCTATTTAAATCGCACCCCGAAGTCGCCATAAAGTACAGAAACTACTTTTGGGAACCAGTGCGGCGCCGCGCCGATTGGGACGAGGCCATTGCCGGCAATTGGCGCCGATTTGGCATGTGATTTGACATCATCAAATCGCACACCAAATCACTTTCAATGTGAACCAGGGCTTAAAGTCCGATACACCCGCTGAGTCAGAGCCGGGGCCCCCCAATCAGCACAGTGCAGGAGGTTTGCTGATTAAAGAGCAATAGGCCTAATAGAGTAGGAGGAGTCAGACTTCTGTAGAGAGTCCACTGCTTCCCCACAAGGAGCAAAGGTCTCAGGTGCATCAAAACAAAAGTGCTTCAAAGTCTTACAGTTTTTTTGTTTTTTTTCTAAAGCAGACACAGCCTATGTAGAAAAGCCTGTCCCCCTGCCAGCATGCTGCAGAGAAGGACTCTTACTTTTTGTTGGGAAGCAGCGAGCTCTCTACAGAGGTCCAATACACCTCCTGTCGAGTCAGAGCCAGAGCTCTCCAGTCAGCAGGAAGCATGTGGGATTGCAGAGCTGTGGGTCTGATTAGGTAAGACCTCGGCAGAGAGACCACTGCTTCCCCAAAGAGCAAGGACCAATCTGCAGCTGCTGGCAGGGGGAGGGGGGAGGCTTTTCCATTCAGGCTGCGGCTGCTTTAGAAAAAGAGTAAACATTTCGATATTGAACACCTTTTGATTTGATGCCCCCGGAATGTATTCATCTCAGTCAGTTGGGCTTTTTTTTTTATGCAGTCGGTGATGTGAGTACCTGAGTGTGATTTGATATCATGCAGTCCCTGTACAGCAGAGCTCCAACTGAAGCAGCAAAAAACATCCAATCAGGTGCGCTACAAGGAACGCGCAAGGAGTGACTAGACATGTGCAATGCGATTCGCTGCGAATTCGTTTTTTAACCAATTTCGAAAATTCGTTAATTCGGAAATATCCAAATGAACGAAAACCCGTTTTAAACGAATTTCTCCAAATATTTGTATAATTCGAATATTCAAAAATTTCGTAAATTCGAAACTTCTCAGATTTTCAAATTTTCAAATTTTCCGGATTTTTGAATTTCAAATTTTTTATTTACGAATTTCGATCATAACGAATGACCCGAAAAATGAAAAAAAAAAAAACAAAAACTACAAAAACACATTTTTTCGGCAATGCGCATGTCTAGGCGTGACAGAGAGGAGAGCAGCATGGGCGTGCTGCTTCTCCTTTCACCTTCCAGTCACACAGGGTGGGAAGAGGACTACAAGTGAAAGTGAAACTGCAGCAGAGAAATAATTTTTTAAAATTATTTATTTATTTATTTTATTTATTATTTATTTCAGGTACTTATATAGCGCCGTCAATTTACGCAAGCGCTTTACATATATATTTTACATTCACATCAGTCCCTACCCTCAAGGAGCTTCTTTTTTTTTTTCCCCCCTGCCAGACAGGGCCTTGCTGCGTGGCAGAGCTGTGTAAATCTCAGGACTGGATGGACAGGAAACACATCCTTTCGGGAGATAATACAGACCCCCCGTGTACTGTGTGTATTTATTTTGTTGAGCGATCGAAAGAAATATAAGAAGATAAAGAAAATGTCGATTATAATTTTTTTTCCATGGACTGGCGTTGGGCTCGGCTTTGCCATGGCACAGGTCACATGACCCAACAAGCAGAAGGACGCCGATCTCGGCATCGAACGTATTGCTGGACGGGAGACAGCAGGGGGCGTGTCCTGGTTTTTCATATCTGCTTTTTGCCAGCCCCCCCCACCCCCCCCCCACATCTATCCCCTCCCCCCCACCAACCCCCATCTATCCCCTCCCCCCCCACCAACCCCCATCTATCCCCTCCCCCTCCAGATAATAAGAGATAATGGCTTTGGCCTGATCTGCAGGTCGGTGTACATCAGGAAGGGCTCTCCGACTCCTGAATTTTAATTGGATGTTATTAATTGACTTTTATTAATTATTAAGATCCCTCATCAATGATTCAGCCGTTTCTGCAGTGTATTGCGATTCTTTAAAGTGTCACCAATGATCGCGCTGAAGGCCCCGCCCCCCCGGCGCCTCTAATCACCGGACCCTCCTATGGATTTTGCTCATTTACAGATGGGGGGGGGGAGGGGTGAATGCAGCCGGTTTACAGAGAAGACTTTTTGTTATTAATATTTCTGTGTCATTCGATCAACGTGAGAAGATTATCGGACAACGAACGTAACCGTTTGCCTCCATCATTATACTGCAGCAGGTTGGCGCGGCTGCACAAATCGCCGTAAGGTTTACGTCGGCCAGCTTTAAGAGCGATAGGGGTGCGCGGCGACGCCGATGCCGTGGCCGCGATGTCCGCCGGCGACCCCCCCGATCGCTCCTCAGAGAGCCAGAATGGGGATCT
>NC_133336.1:5345737-5394396 GCF_042186555.1 Aquarana catesbeiana
GGGCCGGTCTGGATAAAGTCCAGGGCCAAATTTTTGTCCCAGTCCAGCCCTGTATGTGACTGAAGATCCTCTAAACAGCGACAAGACAATGTTGTCTTCTTCCCCAGTGAAAGGGTTAACCCGGCAGATATCCATCGCTGGTTGTTTTTATAAATGACCTCAGTCACTTGGGTGCTTTCCAACCGCGAATCGTACGAGAGATTTATTGCCGCCCCCCCCCCCCCCCCCATAGTGATCCATTTTAATTTCCACCTGAATCTTCCCCTCAGCAACACTCCACCTAATTACCAACTGATTTATTTATTGGCTGCGATGGGGGATTCTCATATCAATCACCCGACTGCAATTCAACAGAAGCAGCTGCTGAGGGTCGTTTGTCAACGCGTCGATTGAAAACGACCCGCCGAAACCATTTTCCCCCCCGCGCACCAAATGAATTGGGAAAATGGAAGAGCTCTACTGAGGCTCTTAAAGGGAGAGATTTATGGCGGAGAAGAACGCGCGGCGCGGATCGTCGTCCCCATTCAGCGCAGGCAGCTGGTCGGAGTTTCCGATTATAGAAACAAAATGAAAGTCGCTTTATCTGTTGAGGAACAATCAGGTCTTCCTCCTTCACCAACACGGCTACAAGTGCATGTCAGGGCAAAATATATATATATATATATACAGTATCTGACAAAAGTAAGTACACCCCTCAGTGACATTTGTGTAAATCTTTTCTTCTATCTTTTCATGTGACAACACTGAAGAAATGACACTTGTCTACAATGTAAAGTAGTGAGTGTACAGCTTGTATAACAGTGTAAATTTGCTGTCCCCTCAAAATAACTCAACACACAGCCATTAATGTCTAAACCGCTGGCAACAAAAGTCAGTACACCCCTAAGTGAAAATCTCCAAATTGGGCCCAATTATCCATTTTCCCTCCCCGGTGTCATGTGACTCGTTAGTGTTACAAGGTCTCAGGTGTGAATGGGGAGCAGGTGTGTATAATTTGGTGTTATCGCTCTCACTCTCTCATACTGGTCACTGGAAGTACAACATGGCACCTCATGGCAAAGAACTCTCTGAGGATCTGAAAAAAAGAATAGTTGCTCTACATAAAGATGGCCTAGGCTATAAGAAGATTGCCAAGACCCTGAAACTGATCTGCAGCACGGTGGCCAAGACCATACAGCGGTATAACAGGACAGGTTCCACTCAGAACAGGCCTGGCCATGGTCCACCAAAGAAGTTGAGGTCACATGATCAGCGTCATATCCAGAGGTTGTCACATGAAAAGATTTACACAAATGTGAGGGGTGTACTTACTTTTGTGAGATACTGTATATATATATATATATAGAGAGAGAGAGAGATGTATTATACATGTACATTTCCCATGTTGTATCCCTGTAAAGACCCTGCAAGTACAGAAAAATCCCAGTTGATCGACCAGAAACGTTTGCCTTCAGAACTGTTGTGGGCTGACACCACGGCATTTATGTGGACTGAAGCCGCGTACACACGAGCAGAATGTCTGACAGAAAATCTTTTCATCGTATATTGCGATCGTGTGTGGGCCTCATCAGATTTTTTCTTTTCGAAAATTCCGACAGACCTAAAAATAGGACATGTTCTAAATATTTCCAATGGAACCAATTCCTATCGGGAAAACCGATCATCTGTATGCTGTTCTGATGGACCAAAAACGACGCATGCTCTGAAGCAAGTACGAGACGGAAGCTTATTGGCCAGTGGCTATTGAACTTCCGTTTTCTAGTCCTGTCATACGTGTTGTACATCACTGCGTTCTGGATGGTCGGACTTTGGGTTGACCGTGTGTAGACAAGACCGCTTGAGTGGAATTCCGATGGAGAAACCTTCGGAGTTTATTCCGACAGCAAAACCGGTCATGTGTACAGCGCATAAGTGGTGTCAGCCCTGCCCAGTTTTTTCTGTTAGGTTACTCAGTACTGGTTCACACCTATGCATTTTTTTTGTGCGTTTTCAGTTTTGCAGAAACACACTACAGTCCATTTATCATGGTTTCCTGTGGGTCACTTTCACATCTGTGCCTTTTATGGAAAGGGCCGGGAACTTTTAGGCTCGATTCACACCTATGCATGTTGCTTTTGAGTGTTTCTGCAGTGCTTTTTGCGGTGCTTGCCGCATTTTTGAACATTAGTTTTTGCCGCGTTTTTTTTTTTTTTTTACAGTGTTTTTTTTATACTGTATACAGTATAAGAAAAAAGAGAGAAAAAAAAAACGCAAAACGCGGCAAAAATGCGGTAAAAACACGGTACTTGAGTTTTTGGATGCGGGTCCATTGAATTCTATTACATGCAATACGCTGCATTTTGCATGAAAAAAGTCCCCGACCGTTTCCAAAAACGCAGAGGCACAAAAAGGCATTGATGTGAACATGTTCCATAGGAACCCATGTTAAAAAATTTCCCTGCATTTCTGCAAAATGCAAAATGCATAAAAAAAACGCGCTAGTGTGAATGGAGCCTTATTCTGGTTTTTGACTTCAATGGATCAAAAACGTGTATTGAAAAACGCAAAATGCACCTGGAATATGCAAACTGCAACCTGCATGGGTGTGACCCCGGCCTCAAACCACCCCACTCACAGGTATCTACAGGATAAAAGCAAATCATTCTGTGCCCTCAAGACTAGATATAGGAGGACCCATTACACTCCTTAACTACTTGCCGTCCACGCTATAGCCACGGTGTAGTCAGGTAGTTCTGGGAGGGTGTCATATGACGTCCTCCTGTAATCGGGCCTGGGCAGCGCCCTCTGCGATTGCTGTGTCCTTGGGACACAGATGATCACAGATCGTTATCGGCATCTACACTGATAATCAGTGTCCTGGTTATCAGTGCAGCCCTAACAGTGCCCATCAGTGCCGCCTATCAGTGCCCACCAGTGCTGCAAATCAGTGCCCATCAGTACTGCCAATCAGTGCCCACCAGTGCTGCAAATCAGTGCCCATCAGTACTGCCAATCAGTGCCCACCAGTGCTGCAAATCAGTGCCTTCTTATCAGTGTCAGGGCACTGATTATCAGTGCTCACCAGTGCTGCAAATCAGTGCTCATCAGTGCTGTCTATCAGTGCCCTTCAGTGCAACCTACCAGTGCCCATCAGTGCCGCCTATCAGTGCAGCCTCATCACTGCCTCCCAATTAGTGCCCACCAGTGCTGCCAATCAGTGCCCACCAGTGCTGCCAATCAGTGCCCACCAGTGCTGCAAATCAGTGCTCATCAGTGCTGTAAATCAGTGCTCATCAGTGCAACCTACCAGTGCCCATCAGTGCCACCTACCAGTGCCCATCAGTGCCACCTATCAGTGCAGCCTCATCACTGCCTCCTTATCAGTGCCCACCAGTGCCGCCTCATTAGTGCCCATCAGTGCAGCCTCATCACTGCCTCCCTATCAGTGCCCACCAGTGCTGCCAATCAGTGCCCACCAGTGCTGCCAATCAGTGCCCACCAGTGCTGCAAATCAGTGCTCATCAGTGCTGCAAATCAGTGCTCATCAGTGCAACCTACCGGTGCCCATCAGTGCCACCTACCAGTGCCCATCAGTGCCACCTATCAGTGCAGCCTCATCACTGCCTCCTTATCAGTGCCCACCAGTGCCGCCTCATTAGTGCCCATCAGTGCAGCCTCATCAGCACACATCAGTAAAGGAGAAAAATTACCTGTTTGCCAAATTTTAAAACTTTTTTTTTTTTTAACATTTTTGGTCTTTGTTTCGTTCATTTATCAAAAAATAAATACCCCAGCGGTGATTAAATCCCACCAAAAGAAAGCTCTATTTGTGTGAAAAAAAATATGCATGACCGCGCAATTGTCATTCAAAGTGTGACAGCGCTGAAAGCTGGAAATTGGCCTGGGCAGGAAGGGGGTAAAAGTACTCGTTATTGAAATGGTTACAGTGGAATTTAAAGTGTGAATTCACCTTCGGCTTTATTTTGCACAAAGCCCCCCCCCCCCCTCCCCCCATGCAATTCCATATCCCCGGAATAGAAAATACCGGCACGCCTCCCTTTCCAAATACAGGGTGGGGACGGGGGTGGGCAGAAGGGGCAGATGGGCACAGTGGAGCAAGGTGGCAGATAATGGACACAGGGCAGTAAACCCATTCTACGGCATGCATTAACAGTGGAGGAAGGGGGCGCAGTTTTCGCACCCTCGCCCCGGGCACTAGATGAGCCTGTCCCGGTAGCGGTTCTCATTACATATGCAGCTGTAGGTGGGCCGCTACAAAAACTGCTGGCTGCTCCATCCTTCTCCATCCTGATGGTTGCAGGACAGGCCGGGGGCTACAACTGTGTGCCTTCTAGTGGCCATTCACACTCTGCGGGTCATTTTAGCTGCAGCTCAGCTAGGGGAAGGAAAGAGGGTGCGCTGCGCATGCGCACAGTGTGAACGGCCCAGAGAGGGCGTAGGGGCCGAACACTCGAGGAGGGTCCAGGAGCTAGCATTTTTTTTTTTTTTTTGTAGGAGAGGACCCTTATGGCCCGTACACACGATCCGAATATCGTACGAAAATGGTCGTCCGAGGAAGATTCGTACGTTTTTCGGATCGTGTGTACACTACTTTCAAGAGCCGGTCACGAGAGTTCATCCGATATTATTCGATCGGACAAGCACGAAAATTTTCCTCGTTACGATACCAGATCGTACGATTTTCGCTTAGTATATTTGTCGTCCGAAAATACAATACAAATACATTACAACACATGACATCACTTGCGATTTTTTTTTTCTGTCAGATGAGAATTTTCGTGATTTTATTTACCTATTCAATTCCTACTTGAGACTATTAAGCGAAAACAGTTGTACGATCCGTCGTACGATATTCGGATCGTGTGTACGGGCCATTAGGGTGTCCAAACACTTCAATGTTGATGATGAATACAATGTGCTGATTTCATTGGTGAGTTTTACATAAAAAGGATACAAGTCAAAACATTGTTTCAAAGTGAATTCCAACAGCTCCTTTTTCTTTTTTAGGCCGCTGACACTCGGGATTCTCTATGATGTCTTTTCTCTTACAGGAGTTTAGCAACAGAAAAAAAAAATAAAAATAAAAAGTAAATATCTGCATTTTTGCATGCGTGTTAACACGCCTAGTAAAACGCACTCTATTGGCCAGAATGTTTCGTTTATTCATTTTTTTGCACATTTAGGTGCTTTTGAGCGTTTCTTATGCAGCATAAGTAGCAGAATACATATTGGCCTAAATTTATGAAGAAATCAGATTATTTAATTGGATGTTTTAAAGCAGAAAGTAAAAAATATTGTTTTTTTTTTTTGTTTTTTTTTTAAATGTTCACTCTTTTTTTGTTTATAGCGCAAAAAAGAAACTGCAGAGGTGATCAAATACCACCAAAAGAAAACTCTATTTGTGGGGGGGGGGGGGGGGGGGAGGACATCAATTTTATTTGTGTACAATGTCGCACGACCGCGCAATTGTCAGTTAAATTAACGCAGTGCCATATTGCAAAAAATGGCCTGGTCATGAAGGGGGGGGGTAAATCTTCCAGGAGGCTAGTGGTTAAAGTCACTTCACTGTAACGAATATCCATACACATACCTGCCTGATCTCTAGACAATCATTTTTTTTAATACTGCAATCGTATTTAAGAAAGGAATATGAGCATACTTAAAGGGGTTGTAAACCTTCGTGTTTTTTCACCTTAACCACTTGGTATCCGCGCTAATGACGGCCACAGCGCGGACCTGAATTCCTGGGAGGCCGTCATATGATGGCCTCCCCTGTGCATGCGCTCTGCGATGCAGGGAGGAGCCGCTGGGGGACCCCAGAAATGGATGTTCGGGGCCACTCTGTGCAAAACAGGCTGCACAGTGGAGGTAAGTATGATACATGTTTGTTTTTTGTTTTTTTAAATAAACAAAGCTTTACAATCACTTTAAGCCGGCCATAGACGGATGGAGATTCAGCAGGTACCAGCCAAATTTAGATCCATCTATGGGCAGGCTGCTTGTAGTGAAGTCAATCTAACGATCAACTTTAGTAGAACCAGCCTGTCAGGTTTTTTTTTTTTGTATGATCATTGTATATTTACATTATTGGGTTTATTTACCAAACCTGGAGAGTGCAAAATCAGGCTCACTTCTGCATAGAAACCAATTAGCTTCCAGGTTTTATTGCCAAAGCTTACTTGAACAAGCTGAGGATAGAAGCTGATTGGCTCCCACAGCTGCACCAGAGATCTGAGTGCTCCAGCCTTAGTAGATCTACCCCTATGTGTGTTGCCGATTCCCCCTACTTCTCAGTCCCCCCCCCCCCCCGCAGTGCTGCTGGCTCCCCTCCTCTCCCCTCAGCTGCTGCGGGGGACGTTTCACTCATTGTCCTGGGCAGCCGAGGCTGCAGAGAAAGGCGCGTGTGTTTGAGCTTTGGGGTGGGGTAACCCTAATGTAATAGTCTGCGCACACCTATGGGCACCTGTATAGGGTGAGCCTAGTCTAAGGGCCCCATTCACACTACATGTAGTGCGATTCTCATGCGATTCCAAGTGCTCTGCATAGAGCAGTCTGTTCACTTCACGCGTTTGACTCCCAAAAGAAAATCCCTTCCGTTTCTGGCCGACAAGCTTCACATGTTTTGCTCGTCATTCTGTCATGTGATAGTCGCAGCAAAATTGCATCGCATGTGGGGGGGTGGGGGCATTTAGAAAGAATACCACCCAAAACTTGAGTGTGTGGTTTACAGCGATTGCTGCGCAGGTTTGTATCATGGGACGAATCGCAGGGATTCCGTCACAACTTCAAATCGCAAAGTGTGAGCGGGGCCTCAGTCTAAAGTGGCCAAATCATTTTCTTCACTCAATGAAGACTTGTAAAGATCTGTTATTGGCTATATGTGAGCTCCAGAGGTGGGGGAACTATATATCCCAGCACCGCCTGCCAGTCCCCGGCTCCATGAACACGAAAAGTCGATGGGCTGCGGCGCGGACTCTCCATCAGACGGAGTTCATTAAAGGAAGCTTTGTCTTCCCAGAAAACCGTTCCAGCGGTCGGCGGCATCTGCTGCCTTAAATGAGAGCGATAATCTAATTATCTGCGTATTAATAACATAACCAGCCTGTCATTATCCGGGCAAAACGGGTTATCCTTCCCGTCCTGACACTTCCCAGCCCGCTTCCTTCACGCCTAATTAATCCTGCCTCTGCTTATTTTCAATGCCATTAATTAGCATGATGGGGGGGGGGGGAGGGGGGGTGACCCCTGTCTCTGAGCATAAACAGTTTGGAAACCATTAGTACACTAATTCCCCTAATCACATGATGTGGAGGGCGCTCTGCAGATCCTCAACCCATGTCATGTGATGTTAAAGGGGCGCTCCACTCAGATGCTTTTCCTAATTTGATCTATCACAGGGGATGTATGTACAGAAGACATTCTTCAATGTAAGGAACATTCTTCTCACTGATCACCAATGTAAGGAACATTCTTCTCACTGATCACCAATGTAAGGAACATTCTTCTCACTGATCACCAATGTAAGGAACATTCTTCTCACTGATCACCAATGTAAGGAACATTCTTCTCACTGATCACCAATGTAAGGAACATTCTTCTCACTGATCACCAATGTAAGGAACATTCTTCTCACTGATCACCAATGTAAGGGACATTCTTCTCACTGATCACCAATGTAAGGAACATTCTTCTCACCGATCACCAATGTAAGGAACATTCTTCTCACTGATTACCAATGTAAGGAGCATTCTTCCCACTGATCACCAATGTAAGGAACATTCTTCTCACTGATCACCAATGTAAGGAACATTCTTCTCACCGATCACCAATGTAAGGAACATTCTTCTCACTGATTACCAATGTAAGGAGCATTCTTCCCACTGATCACCAATGTAAGGAACATTCTTCTCACTGATCACCAATGTAAGGAACATTCTTCTCACTGATCACCAATGTAAGGAACATTCTTCCCACTGATCACCAATGTAAGGAACATTCTTCTCACTGATCACCAATGTAAGGAACATTCTTCTCACTGATCACCAATGTAAGGAACATTCTTCTCACTGATCACCAATGTAAGGAACATTCTTCTCACTGATCACCAATGTAAGGAACATTCTTCTCACTGATCACCAATGTAAGGAACATTCTTCTCACTGATCACCAATGTAAGGAACATTCTTCTCACTGATCACCAATGTAAGGAACATTCTTCACACTGATCACCAATGTAAGGAACATTCTTCCCACTGACCACCAATGTAAGGAACATTCTTCTCACTGATCACCAATGTAAGGGACATTCTTCTCACTGATCACCAATGTAGGGAACATTCTTCTCACTGATCACCAATGTAAGGGACATTCTTCTCACTGATCACCAATGTAAGGAACATTCTTCTCACTGATCACCAATGTAAGGAACATTCTTCTCACTGATCACCAATGTAAGGAGCATTCTTCTCACTGATCACCAATGTAAGGAACATTCTTCTCACTGATCACCAATGTAAGGAACATTCTTCTCACTGATCACCAATGTAAGGGACATTCTTCTCACTGATCACCAATGTAAGGAACATTCTTCTCACTGATCACCAATGTAAGGGACATTCTTCCCACTGATCACCAATGTAAGGAACATTCTTCTCACTGATCACCAATGTAAGGGACATTCTTCTCACTGATCACCAATGTAAGGAACATTCTTCTCACTGATCACCAATGTAAGGGACATTCTTCCCACTGACCACCAATGTAAGGAACATTCTTCCCACTGATCACCAATGTAAGGGACATTCTTCTCACTGATCACCAATGTAAGGAGCATTCTTCTCACTGATCACCAATGTAAGGAACATTATTTCCACTGACCAATCATTTAATTTTAGAGGGGGCTCCTCAAGATCTGAGAATTCTTTCAAGGGTTCTTCTGGGGTCAATAGGTTGAAAATGGCTATTTTATGTGGTCTGACCCTTGAAGTGGTCACAGACATGAGATAATCATTGCCAACTCCGGATGAGGTCTATCGCCTCCTTCAGGCCCTGACAGACACCTACAGCTACCAGATCCGGGGAGCACAGAGTTCAGTTTTTCTGGACAGTTTTTGTGGATCACCATTGTTATCTCTGGAGGTAAGTTGGTGCTGAAGGTAGGTGGATTTGCTCCTGCCCCTTTACCCCATAGGTGTCATCCAGCCCATCTATGACTTTAGTACTGGGACAGGTTCATCCAGCGCCCAGTGCAAGGATGTGGATCTGTGCCCCTCCCCCATGCATGTTGTAGAATTGATGTACCGCCCTGTGTTCATTTTCTGCCCCCTTGCTCTGTTGTGCCCAGGGCAGTTTCCCCTTGTCCCGGCCCTGACATACGGAGTGAAGGAGCTGAACCTGAACCAGGAAAAAAGATGGATCTCATGCTGTGCCGGAACAAGGTAATTTAGAGCCTATGTCAAACTGCCCCCCCCCCCCAAGATGTATGAGCATTATGTGCCAGCAGAAATCCCCTCCCCCCAAACAAAATTGAGCACTAATATGCATTGTTACCCCCTAAGTATAAATTCCCCCTCCTTCCCAGTACACATCCCCCCTCCCAGCAGAAATATTCCCACCCATCCCCCCTTCCAGTTCAAATCCTCCCTCTCCCCAAATCCTGACAGCACTCTATCCCTAAAATTTCCCCTCCAAGCACACATCCTCTCCCCCCAGCACTCCAAGCCCCCCTCCCAACACAAACCCCCCCAATCCCCCCTCCTAGCATAACCCCTCCCATTTTCGCATCCTAGCACAAATATCCTGCCCCCAAAAAAATGTTCCTCCTCCACCCTCTACCATACAATCTCTTCTAGCACAAACCCTCCAAATCCCTCCTCCTAGCACAACTCCTTCTCCTCCCTCCCCCCTCCCAACACAAATCCCACCAAATCCCCACACACCCCCAAATTTCCCTGCCTAAAACAATTCTTACTCCCTGTTGTCCCCCAAATTCTCCCTCCCAACACCAATTTCCACCCCCAATCTCTTTGCAGTGCTCCCCCCCAGCTCACATGACAGTAGCCCCACCTGCCCACCCCTTGTCCAAGCCCTGATCACATGATGCCATGGAAGCTTAACCAATCTCTGAACGAAGCACCACCCCCCACCCCCCGCCGTGGTCAGATTCATCTCCAGCCGTGGCCACAAGATCCGTCCATTCCATTTGTGTTGAGCTGAATTGATTTGTCCAGACAGAAGGAGATGTACGGAGACGTCGTCTACGCGCCTTTCATACACGCAATTACTCGGCCTTCCTGGCAGGAATATTATTTAATTGCTTTAGCGAGCGCTTGTCAGGATATCAGACTTGTTTTCACAAAACGCTCGGCGCGACTGACGGTTCTCTGACAGATTACAAACAAGCGCAGCGAGCCGACCCGGTAATTGGGTTTTTCTAGCGGCTGTTTGGGTGAAGGAGGATGCCGATCCATCCTGAAATAAATCTTGTAGTTGTCCCTCGTCTGCCAGGGAACGTCTATTTCATCAGCTTTGTTTTACCTTCTCTAAGTTCTGCGCCGATTGCTGACGCTGTATATTAAAGCGGAACTCTGCGATAATAAATCCATAGGTCATGTGACTTCTCCCTGAAGCTCGTGAGCTTTGTGTATTCCTCCCAGATCTGTGCAATAATCCAGTGTGAGACTTCCTGTAATAAAGACCGCCCACTGCTGCCCTCTCTCCTCGAGCAGGGGGACTGGTCTTGTCTTTGCCCCCTCCTGTAGATTTCTGTAGTGGGTTGAACCTGCTGGGCCCCTCCCACATCTCTGCTCTCTCTCCTCGAGAAGGGGGACTGGTCTTGTCTCCGCCCTCTCCTGTAGTTTTCTGTAGTGGGTGGAGCCTGCTGGGCCCCTCCCACATCTCTGCTCTCTCTCCTTAAAGCGGAGTTCCAGCCGGGGAAAAAAAAATATTAAAAGTCAGCAGCTACAAATACTGTACAATTACTGTAGCTGCTGACTTTTAATATATGGACACTTACCTGTCCAGGGAGCCCGCCGATCTTCCATTCCCTACTGCGCATGCGCAAAGCGTGTCATGCTTTCTAATTGGCCCGGCAGCGGAAGAATGAGGGGGGGCGAACTTCCAAGAGACAGCGCTGCGTCAAAAACAGGTACCCGTTCCCCCGAAAGGTGCCAAAGGTGGCACCGGAGGGGTGGAGTAAGCAAATAAGCGGACGTTCCACTTTTGAGTGGAATTTCGCTTTTAGCAGGGGGACTGGTCTTGTCTCCGCCCCCTCCTGTAGTTTTCTGTAGTGGGTGGGGTCTGTTGGGCCCCTCCCACAGCTCTGTTCTCTCTCCTTAAGCAGAGGGACTGGTCTTGTCTCCGCCCCCTCCTGTAGATTTTTGTAGTGGGTGGAACCTGCTGGGCCCCTCCCACAGCTGTGCAGAGAACTGGTCTTGTCTTCGCCCCCTCCTGTAGTTTATTTGTAGTGGGTGAAGTCTGCTGAGCCCCTCCCACAGCTTGGCTCTTTCTCATTGTGCAGGGGGACTGGTCTTGTCTCCGCCCCCCTTCTGTAGTGGGTGGAACCTGCTGGGCCCTTCCCACAGCTTGGCTCTTTCTCATTGTGCAGGGAACTGGTCTTGTCTTCGCCCCCTTCTGTAGTGGGTGGAGCTTGCTGGGCCCCTCCCACAGCTTGGCTCTTTTTCATTGTGCAAGGCGACTGCTCTTGTCTTCGCCCCCTTCCTGTAGTGGGTGGAACCTTCTGGGCCCCTCCCACAGCTCGGCTCTTTTTCATTGTGCAGGGGGACTGGTCTTGTTTTCGCCCCCCCCTGTAGTTTCCTCCAGGCAGCCTGTAGTGGGTGGAGTCTGCTGGGCCCCTCCCACAACTCTACTCTCTCTCCTTGTGCAGGGGGGCCGCTCTTGTTTCCGCCACCTCCTGTAGATTTCTGTAGTGGGTGGAGCCTGCTGGGCCCCTCCCACAGCTCTGCTCTCTGCACAGGCTATATACAGCACAGTGATGATGTCACTGCTACTTTTTACAAGGCAATACCTGGGTTTTCAAAGGCACAAATGAGGATTTCTATACTTTGTGGCTATTGGGGAATATATACTGTATATATATTTAAAATAGATTTTGTGCTCGGAGTTCAGTGTCTAATTTTAATGAATTGTTCATACGGGGTCTATAATCGCAACTGTGGCATGGCAAACAGAAACTTCGGACAAAATCGCAAAAAAAAAGTTCACATTCACTCATTAACTTCTTTCCAACCAATCACCATGTACCGCCTACGTGCCGCGGCAAAGAGGGTCCGCGCTCTTTACACATCTATGGGTGGCGGAGGTTTCTGTGCTGGGAGCGCGCACTACACTCAGTGTTCTAAACTTTATTAGTGTAGCCAAAAATCTGCACTGACAGGTGTAAAGTACCCGGGTGAAAATAAAGCAGAGCGGCGACCGTCCCAGGATTCCGAGGATCAGGTGGGAATTGATGGGGGGAGAACTATGCACAGGGATCGCTGCAACCGGGATGGACACCCCCTCATCAGTTCAATGGCTAATCTGTAGCACCTCCTCTTTTTCATACTCAGTGTTAGCTATTAGTATATAGTGTATAGCACAGAGCACTACCTCCGGAATAAGAGCTTTTGGATTGCTACTATCATTGTTCTTATTATCTGGGTTTATTTCTACAGTAATCCCTTGGATCAGGAGCATACTCCTATGCTTGTAATCCGAAGCACTCATATATCAAAGCAAGTTTCCCCATAGGAATCAATGGAAACTCAGATAATTGGTTCCACAGTCATTACTAGTGTATGCAGTACTGTATGTGGCCGGAGGTGCGGGGGTGCTCGGAGACACTCTAAGACACTCGGGAACCAAGCGTCTCAGAGCATTTCCGAACGTCTCCGAGTGTCTCAGAGAGTCACCGAGCATCACCAGCGCCCCCGCACCTCTCCAAATGCAGTACTGCACACCCCAGTGGCTTGAATCCTGCTCGACTTGCGAGACAACGCTTGCAAACTTTGAGTCAGGATTTTTTTTTTTTCAAAACAGCTTGTATTGCGAATCGCTCCTATACCGCGATACTCGCAATCCGAGGTTCCACTGTATATATTACTAATCCTGAGTTTTTATTGTGATATATTTTATGTTTGTTTCTGTATTTATCTCATATACTTTGTAAATATTTGGTTTTTTTTTTTTTTTTTTGTAGATTTTGTCTCCGGACCCCCATTGTTGGGGATCAGAAGAAAGGTTTTTTTCTTCCTAAAGTAGTTAAGTCAAGGTATATAAAATATAGGTTAACAATTGTTGTAACTGTTGCATATTAGACATATTATTACTCTGGAGGTTACAATTTGATTTGATAATGAGTTTTCACTAGGGTGGTGTATTAATTTATAATCTGTATTTACCTCCTATCTTTAGATTATATATTTAACATGTGTCAATGTTGGCTTATTTGTTACATATGCTTAGCGAAGTTGGATGTGATTTTTTTTTTTCTTTTTATGATTCTAAAATAGTTTTATTCCTTTATTTGTCATTTTTTACATGTTTGGCTGTAATTGAAAAAATCTTTGAATAAAAAGTTATACGTTAAAAAAAAAAAAAAAAAAAAAAAGAACCCCCCACCCCCCCGCAAAATATATATTTTTTTAATTTTAAAACTCTTTCTTTTCCAATTTTTTAAAATGTTTTTCTTTCACAATTTTAAATAAAAATATTTAATATATATATGTATATATATATATATATATAATATATATATATTTTATATATATATATATATATATATATATATATATATATATATATTTTATATATATATATATATATATATATATATATATATATATTTTACAACCCTGTTTGGGGGGTTTTGAATGAAATATCAGAGGTCTAAACAAGCCCCTAACATCTCACCGTTGAGACAGAGAAAGGAGTTGAGGACACAGATTCTTCAGTTCCTTTCTCTGCAGCCTCAGCTGCACTGATAATGAATGAATAGGAGACAGATGCTTCTCCCCATTCATAAACTGAAGCATAGTAAATACAGTTTACTATGGTCAGTTATGAATGGACATAGGAGCGATCCATACTGATCACTCACTGTGTCCTATTCAGAAAAGGAAGGGGCCGATAAATTACATATTTACCGGCCCCTTCCCCCACTCTCTATCCACCTGTGCGCCTACAGCAGCCGGCGGGTAAGGGAAGCCGATAGTGCTGCCGAGGGGCCTGGACACACAGGGGGAATCAGATGTGGGCAGTACATGGAGGGGGATCGGTGTGTCAGGACAGGAATACAATTACAGAATGATGCACTGTGTCTGTGTCTCTCCCTCCTGCAGCTGAAAACCGGTTTCTCTCCCTCTCTCTGGCCTTCAGCTGCTGGAGGGAGAGACACAGACACCGTGCATCATTCTGTAATTGTATTCCTGTCCTGCCGCACCGATCCCACTGTTGTCCGGGTCCCCCTGTGTTCCTGGGCCCCCTACAGGAGACCCGGTGCTACACCCCTATTGGCAGCTCTGGGTGCAGTTGTTAACAGGAAACTGGCTAGTTCAGCACCTTGTGTGTGTTGGGAAAGCACACAAAATGACACCCTTTCCCGACACAGAAACATGCTGCCCTTTAGCAGACTTGCGGAGGTGCCATTAAGGCTCAGGTCACACAGATCGCTTTTCTGTGGGTTCCCACCCATCATCTGAAGGGCAGAAATGCATAAAAGAAGTCCCTAACCCTTTTTTTTAAATTGTGCCACACCGACAGTGGGGCCCATCCATTAGGGATGCACGAGCGCTGCCCCCCCCTCTATCCACGGCCGCCACCCCCTATATGAATTAAGATTCATTCATATCCACGGCCGCCACGGCCACTTCCTATTCATATGTTTGGCCGCTTTCATGACTCCGGGCGCTTGAATTGCATCGGCGGGGGTGTTTTTTTTTAAGCACCTGATTAGAGCCAGAGGCTCTAAAAGGCTTCAAAATAGGGTGGGCTCATGGCGAAGAGCTTTGCGCCAGGAGCCCACCCAGGTGTTACAACAGCAAATGAATATTCGCTATTGAAACACTGATCCTCACTCCAGACAATCAGAAGCAGGTCTGAGACCCGTTTTCTGATTACCCAAAAAGAGAAGAGTCCCAATTGGCCCCCGAGGGGGAGGGAGGAAACGGAAGCCGCCATGATGCCCGTGGAGAGCTGAGGAAGCCGCTGCTGGAGCCCGGGAGAGGCGCTGCCCACCAAAGATGGGGTAAGTGCTCCAGACCTGACCACCGGCCACCACTGCGCACTGAATCACATGGTGCTGTGTGTATTAGCAGGTACCAATTAGGCTAGGCTCACTCCTTGTGCGTGTCGGGAATGTGTGCAAAATCGTGACTTGCACTGAAACGCGTTGCCCTTTGGCAGATACGCAGCGATGCCATTCATTCATGCAGTGCCATGTGTGGCACGATTTTGAAAATGGGTCAGGGACTTCTTTTATGGGTTGCTTGTGCATAATGCAGCCCATTGAAATGAATTGGCTGCCCTACATGTGACGCCCTGGAATGCGCAGAAGACACACAGAAACGCCCACCGACTCGCACCCGTATGGTGCAAACCGAGCAATTTAGAAAACGTTTCCTGACAGCAGACACATAATGGAATATCAATTTTAATAACAGTGAATGATACATTTGTAACAAATCTTTATCATATCTTCTTTATGTTATAATATTTCTGGAATCCTCGAGACTGACTGTAAGAATCTTCCACCCTCTGTGTTCCCCCCACCAACAGCCACATGCAATTCTCCAAAATTTCAGTGAGTCCGCTTTACTCAACAACAATTCTGTAATTTACCGACCATCACTGCGAGAAACCGAAATCTTTTCTGCAAGGCATCAGCACCCCAAGGTGTGTGTGATAGAGGCCAGGCACATTGCTGTGTGCTGGAATACACCATCTGCTGCCTTACTGGGCTACAGAATCATTACAGAATGGAGCTCTGTCTCCATCTGCTGGTGACAGGTTGGTACAGCACCCATAAGGGGACCGGTTTTTATTATGTGTGCGTTTTTGTAGGTCGCTGAACAGCAGGATAGATAACCCCGAACCATGAATTTGGTTTTGTAAAGATACCATTGCAAGTATTTAATTTGATTTAGGTGCACAAAAACACTTGTTGATCCTGCCAGAAATCTAGTGAGCTGATTGGTTCTTGTGCTGCACTTTTGCCAAATAGCATTGTACAGCGACATTGTATGGCGGGGGAAACCATTGAGTTCTTCGGGGGGACACAACAAATTGACACTCCCAGAGGTAGTTTTGAAAGACAACCTTGGTTCACAGGTTGGGCGGGTCACTGTAATAATATTGTGTTGCTCTCTGCAGTCCAGGGTGACCTGATGATGTGCACCCAGGGGGCGGGTCCATGACGGCCTGGGTTCACAGGATGGGCGGGTCAATGTAAAAAAGTGGTGTCGATCTCTGCAGTCCAGGATGGCCTGATGACGAACACTCAGGGGGTGGGTCCATGATGGCCTGCGTTCACAGGATGGGTCATTGTAATAATATGGTGTTGCAGCTCTCTGCAGTCCGGGGTGGCCTGATGACATGCATCCAGGGGGCGGGTCCATGTCAACTGGGGCTCACAGAATGGGCGGGGTCAATGTAATAAAGTGGCATCGCTCTCTGCAGTCCAGGGCAGCCTGATGACATGCATCCAGGGGGCGGGTCCTTGACAGCCTGGGGCTCACAGAATGGGCAGGTCAAGGTAATAAAGTGGCATCGCTCTCTGCAGTCCAGGGCAGCCTGATGACGTGCATCCAGGGGGCGGGTCCATGACAACTGGGGCTCACAAGATGGGCGGGTCAATGTAATAATATGGAGTTTCTCTCTGTAGTCCAGGGTGACCTGATGGCACACACGCAGCGCAGGGGTGGGTCCATGACAGCCTGGGCTCACAGAATAGGAGGGTCAATGTAATAAAGTGATATCGCTCTCTGCAGTCCAGAGTGGTTGGATAACGATGAACACTCAGTGGGCGGGTCTGTTACAAACTGGGATCACAGGATGGGCGGGTGTGGTTCTCTGCTGTCCTGGATGTCCTGATGACGAACACAAGGGGGCGGGTCCATGACACCCTTGTCTCACAGAATAGGCAGGTCGATGTAATAAAGTACAATCTCTGCAGTCCAGGATGGCCTGATGACGTGCATCCAGGGGGCGGGTCCATGACAGTCTAGACTCATAAGAACTGGGTTGAACAATTCTGGGCGTCATTTGATGACCGGTGCAGGATTGCAGAGTGGTGAGTCTGGGGTGAGCAGCACCTCAGAGGAGGTGAGTATTGCAGCAAGAGCTCTCTTTATAATTGTTTGCAATGGGCTTACACAGATAATCCAGATACTGACAGAATTGTGATACCTTATCCAGTTAGCAGTGCCATCTTAAGAGCATTATAGGCTCCCGGGCAATACAGTGCCCTGGGGCTCTGTCTACAGAATCACGCACAATTGCCCATCAAATGCAGCTTCACTGTGCCCATCAAATGCAGCCTCACTGTGTCCAGGAATGCCGCCTCACTGTGCCCACCATTGCAGCCTCACTGTACCCACCATTGCAGCCTCACTGTACCCACCATTGCAGCCTCACTGTGCCCCTTAAATGCAGCCTCACTGTGCCCACCATCGCACCCTCACTGTGCCCACCATTGCACCCTCACTGTGCCCACCATTGCACCCTCACTGTGCCCATGAATGCAGCATCACTGTGCCAATTAATACAGACTCACCATCACCTGGTAACACACACACAGCTGGCATCTCCTCCTGTGTATCACGGATGGGTCTGTGGTCAGCTGCCGCGCTGTAACAAGGTCCCGCCCCCTAGACAGGCTTGTGTGATAGTCGAAACACTGATTTAATCTACTATCTATTACACAAGTCGGTCTAGGGGGGCGGGACCTTGTTACGGCACAGCCGCCGAACACAGACCCAGCCGTTTCGTGATACACAGGAGGAGAGAGGGAAAGAGCAGAGCGCTGCAGCCGCAACTCAAAGTGGCCCCAGGGCAGGCGGCCTACCGGGAAATTTCCTGGTGTCCCGGTAGGCCAGTCCTGACATGGCTGGGGTTGCTGGGCAGGTGGGGCCCCCCAGGCAAGTTGGGCCCCCGGGCAACTGCCCAGCGTGCCCATGCGAAAAGACGGCCCTGCCAGTTAGTGAGTTGCTCTATCCCAGAGCTCTTCTTTAGGGGATAGAGACTCTTCCATCATTTCTTTTTTGTCTTATGACCCAAAAGTTCTTTACGTCATGTGAAAAGTGCAATGTGTCTTCCGTTCTATTTGCGGCCTCCGCGTTTACATTAGTGCGGCGGCCTCCAGTTCACCAAACGTTCATATAAACACTTTCCTCTTTGATCGAGGCCAGCGAGCGTGCCGTGTGTTCCAGAGATCGATTGACGTGTCTTCACTATAAATAGAAGCAGACCCCATCTACTCCATAATCCCCGGCCTTTCATCATTGAAAACACATCGTATCCCTCTGTAAACTCTACAAAACAAACTTCACTGGATGTAGAAAGGAAACCTGGCATGAGAGACACATAGAGGCTGCCAGAGATGACCCCCTCCTCCCCCCCTTCTGAAAATACTTAGTGATGCGCTGAACACCCCCATCCCCCCCCCACCCCGGTTCGGTTCGGTTCGCGCCAGAACTTTCGAACATCGCAAAAGTTCGGAGCCAAACATATTAAAGTCTATGGGACCCAAAATGGAAAAATCAAAAGTGCCCATTTTGAAGGCTTATATGCAAGTAATTGGGCCTACAATGGTTATGGGGGTCCGGGTACTTCCCTGGGGGGGGCATTTATCAATGAAGGAAAAAGTTTTTCAAAAAGATCATTTTTAAACGAGCAGTGATTTAATGATGCTAAGAGGAAAACAATAAAAATGAAAAATTTCTTTAACTACTTAAGGACCGGAAGAATTTCCCCCCTTCATGACCAGGCCATTTTCTGCGATTCAGCACTACGTCGCTTTAGCTGACAATTGCGCGGTCGTGCGACGCTGTAACCAAACAAAATTTATGTCCATTTTCTCCCACAAATAGAGCTTTCTTTTGGTGGTATTTGGTTACCTCTGCAGTTTTTATTCTTTGAGCTATAAACAAAAAAAAAAGCCAACCATTTTGAAAAAAAAGAAAAAACAATATTTTTTACATTTTGCTATAATAAATATCCAAAAAAAAAAAGTAAAAAAATCAAATTTCTTCTTCAGTTTAGGCCAATATGTATTATTCTACATATTTTTGGTATAAAAATATCCCAATTAGCATAAATCGATTGGTTTGTGCAAAAGTTATCGCGTCTACAAAATAGGGGATAGATTTATGGCATTATTTTTTTTTTTTTTTTTACCGGTAATGGCAGTAAACTGAGATTTTTAGCGGGACTGCAACATTGTGGCGGACACTTTTGACACATTTTTGGGACCACTGACATTTATATAGCGATCAGTGCTATAAAAATGCACTGATTACTGTATAAATGACACTGGCAGGGAAGGGGTTAACACTAGGGGGCGATCAAAAGGGTTAAATATTCCCTAGGGAGGTGGCTTCTAACTGTGGGGGGAGGGAACTGACAGGGAGTAGAGAGAGATCGCTGTTCCTAATCACTAGGAACTGATGATCATTCTGTACTCCCCTGACAGAACGGGGATCCATTTGTTTACATTGGCAGATCCCCGTTCTGCCTCTCTGTGGAGCGATCGCGGAAGGCCGGCGGACATCAAGTCCGCCGGACCCGCTGATTGGCTCCCCCGCTAGCAAATGGGCACGCGCGCCCACAGATCGCCATGAACGCCGTACAATGATGGCGATTCGCGCAGGAGAGCCAACCTGCCGCAGTACAACTGCGGCAGCTGGTCCTTAAGTAGATAAATATAGTGCTTGGGGGTCCCCTTAGTCTGCCTGTAAAGTGGCACATCTGTATCATGTATATGACCTGCTGCAGCAATAATGACATTTAGCAAAAGAAATTTTCCCTGCAAGCTTTCTTTATTTTATAAACAACGGCTTGTGAGCCGGTCTGTACGATGAGGCCACAATTTAGTGCACTCAGAAAAAAGATTAGAGATTTTTTTGATGAATTCTGTTGTCTTTTTCGCAGACTTTGGATAGAAGTAACAAGTGTGGAAAAACTGGGCTTTGGGTGTCGGTGGCACCTTCACACCGTAACCCTATAAATCCTCCTCCTCCTCCCTCTCCTCTTGTGCGTGTTCTGTAACAACGCAAGAATAGTGTCTGCATAAAGTGGACCTTGAGAAGAAAGGAAGTCCTCCTATTCCTCCCGCTGCTCTGTTTCGAGTGCCCTGTCCATAATGCCATGCACGTAGTAGGGGGTATAGGAGGTGTGGAGGAAGGTGTAGGAAGGGATGCAGGGGTTGCAGAGTGTAGTGGGGGATATAGGAGGTGTGGTTGAAGGTGTAGGAAGGGATACAGGGGGTGCAGAGTGTAGTGGGGGATATAGGAGGTGTGTAGGAAGGGACGCAGGGGGTGCAGAGTGTAGTGGGGGGTATAGGAGGTTTGGGGGAAGGTGTAGGAAGGGATGCAGGGGGTGCAGAGTGTAGTGGGGATATAGGAGGTGTGGAGGAAGGTGTAGGAAGGGATGCAGGGGGTGCAGAGTGTAGTGGGAGATATAGGATGTGTGGTAGAAGGTGTAGGAAGGGATGCAGGGGATGCAGAGTGTAGTGGGGGGTATAGAAGTTGTGTAGGAAGGGATGCAGGGGGTGCAGAGTGTACTGGGGGATATAGGAGGTGGGGGGAAGGTGTAGGAAGTAATGCAGGGGGTGCAGAGTGTAGTGGAGGATATAGGAGGTGTGGGGGAAGGTGTAGGAAGGGATGCAGGGGGTGCAGAGTGTAGTGGGGGATATAGGAGGTGTGGAGGAAGGTGTAGGAAGGGATGCAGGGGGTGCAGAGTGTAGTGGGGGATATAGGAGGTGGGGGGAAGGTGTAGGAAGGAATGCAGGGGGTGCAGAGTGTAGTGGGGGATATAGGAGGTGTGGAGGAAGGTGTAGGAAGGGATGCATGGGGTGCAGAGTGTAGTGGGGGATATAGGAGGTGTGGAGGAAGGTGTAGGAAGGGATGCAGGGGGTGCAGAGTGTAGTGGGGGATATAGAAGGTGTGGAGGAAGGTGTAGGAAGGGATGCTGGGGGTGCAGAGTGTAGTGGGGGATATAGGAGATGTGGTGGAAGGTGTAGGAAGGGATGCAGGGGGTGCAGAGTGTAGTGGGGGTATACAGGAGGTGTGGTGGAAGGTGTAGGAAGGGATGCAGGGGGTGCAGAGTGTAGTGGGGGATATAGGAGATGTGGTGGAAGGTGTAGGAAGGGATGCAGGGGGTGCAAAGTGTAGTGGGGGTATACAGGAGGTGTGGTGGAAGGTGTAGGAAGCGATACAGGGGGTGCAGAGTGTAGTGGGGGATATAGGAGGTGTGGTGGAAGGTGTAGGAAGGGATACAGGGGGTGCAGAGTGTAGTGGGGGATATGGGTGTGGTGGAAGGTGTAGGAAGGGATGCAGGGGGTGCAGAGTGTAGTGGGGGATATAGGAGATGTGGTGGAAGGTGTAGGAAGGGATGCAGGGGGTGCAGAGTGTAGTGGGGGTATACAGGAGGTGTGGTGGAAGGTGTAGGAAGGGATACAGGGGGTGCAGAGTGTAGTGGGGGATATAGGAGGTGTGGTGGAAGGTGTAGGAAGGGATGCATGGGGTGCAGAGTGTAGTGGGGGATATAGGAGGTGTGGAGGAAGGTGTAGGAAGGGATGCAGGGGGTGCAGAGTGTAGTGGGGGATATAGGAGGTGTGGAGGAAGGTGTAGGAAGGGATGCAGGGGGTGCAGAGTGTAGTGGGGGATATAGGAGTTGTGGTGGAAGGTGTAGGAAGGGATGCAGGGGGTGTAGAGTGTAGTGGGTGGTATAGGAAGTATGGAGGAAGGTGTAGGAAGGGATACAGGGGGTGCAGAGTGTAGTGGGGGATATAGGAAGTGTGGTGGAAGTGTAGGAAGGGATGCGGGGGGTGCAGGGTGTAGTGAGGGATATAGGAGGTATGGAGGAAGGTATAGGAAGGGATGCAGGGGGTGCAGAGTGTAGTGGGGGGATATAGGAAGTGTGTAGGAAGGGATGCAGGAGGTGCAGAGTGTAGTGGGTGATATAGGAGGTGCGGAGGAAGGTGTAGGAAGGGATGCGGGGGTTGCAGAGTGTAGTGAGGGATATAGGAGGTGTGGAGGAAGGCATAGGAAGGGATGCAGGGGGTGCAGAGTGTAGTGGGGGGGGTATAGGAAGTGTGTAGGAAGGGATGCAGGAGGTGCAGGGTGTAGTGGGGGATATAGGAGGTGTGGTGGAAGGTGTAGGAAGGGATGCGGGGGTGCAGAGTGTAGTTGGGGATATAGGAGGTGTGGAGGAAGGTGTAGGAAGGGATGCAGGGGGTGCAGAGTGTAGTGGGGGATATAGGAGGTGCGGAGGAAGGTGTAGGAAGGGATGCAGGGGGTGCAGAGTGTAGTGGGGGATATAGGAGGTGTGGAGGAATGTGTAGGAAGGGATGCAGGGGGTGAAGAGTGTAGTGGGGGATATAGAAGGTGTGGTGGAAGGGATGCAGGGGGTGCAGAGTGTAGTGGGGGATATAGAAGGTGTGGTGGAAGGGATGCAGGGGGTGCAGAGTGTAGTGGGGGATATAGGAGGTGTGGGGGAGGAGTAGAAAGGGATGCAGGGTGTATTGGGGGATATAGGAGCTGTGATGGAAGGTGTAGGATGGGATGCAGGGGGTGCAGAGTGTAGTGGGGGATATAGGAGGTGTGGTGGAAGGGATGCAGGGGGTGCAGAGTGTAGTTGGGGATATAGGAGGTGTGGTGGAAGGGATGCAGGGGGTGCAGAGTGTAGTGGAGGATATAGAAGGTGGGGTGGAAGAGATGCAGGGGGTGCAGAGTGTAGTGGGGGATATAGGTGTGGTGGAAGGGATGCAGGGGTGCAGAGTGTAGTGGGGGATATATGAGAGGTGGGGTGGAAGGGATGCAGGGGGTGCAGAGTGTAGTGGGGGATATGGAAGGTGTGGTGGAAGGGATGCAGGGGGTGCAGAGTGTAGTGGGGGATATAGAAGGTGTGGTGGAAGGAATGCAGGGGTGCAGAGTGTAGTGGGGGATATATGAGAGGTGGGGTGGAAGGGATGCAGGGGGTGCAGAGTGTAGTGGGGGATATAGGAGGTGTAGGAAGGGATGCAGGGTTTGCAGAGTGTAGTGGGGGATATAGGAGGTGTAGGATGGGATGCAGGGTTTGCAGAGTGTAGTGGGGGATATAGGAGGTGTGGAGGAAGGTGTAGGATGGGATGCAGGGGGTGCAGAGTGTAGTGCGGGATATAGGTGGTGTGGAGGAAGGTGTAGGAAGGGATACAGGGGGTACAGAGTGTAGTGGTGGATATAGGAGGTGTGTAGGAAGGGATGCAGGGGTTTCAGAGTGTAGTGGGGGATATAGGAGGTGTGGTGGAAGGTGTAGGAAGGGATACAGGGGGTGCAGAGTGTAGTGGGGGATATAGGAAGTGTGGTGGAAGTGTAGGAAGGGATGCGGGGGGTGCAGGGTGTAGTGAGGGATATAGGAGGTATGGAGGAAGGTATAGGAAGGGATGCAGGGGGTGCAGAGTGTAGTGGGGGGATATAGGAAGTGTGTAGGAAGGGATGCAGGAGGTGCAGAGTGTAGTGGGTGATATAGGAGGTGCGGAGGAAGGTGTAGGAAGGGATGCGGGGGTTGCAGAGTGTAGTGAGGGATATAGGAGGTGTGGAGGAAGGCATAGGAAGGGATGCAGGGGGTGCAGAGTGTAGTGGGGGGGGTATAGGAAGTGTGTAGGAAGGGATGCAGGAGGTGCAGGGTGTAGTGGGGGATATAGGAGGTGTGGTGGAAGGTGTAGGAAGGGATGCGGGGGTGCAGAGTGTAGTTGGGGATATAGGAGGTGTGGAGGAAGGTGTAGGAAGGGATGCAGGGGGTGCAGAGTGTAGTGGGGGATATAGGAGGTGCGGAGGAAGGTGTAGGAAGGGATGCAGGGGGTGCAGAGTGTAGTGGGGGATATAGGAGGTGTGGAGGAATGTGTAGGAAGGGATGCAGGGGGTGAAGAGTGTAGTGGGGGATATAGAAGGTGTGGTGGAAGGGATGCAGGGGGTGCAGAGTGTAGTGGGGGATATAGAAGGTGTGGTGGAAGGGATGCAGGGGGTGCAGAGTGTAGTGGGGGATATAGGAGGTGTGGGGGAGGAGTAGAAAGGGATGCAGGGTGTATTGGGGGATATAGGAGCTGTGATGGAAGGTGTAGGATGGGATGCAGGGGGTGCAGAGTGTAGTGGGGGATATAGGAGGTGTGGTGGAAGGGATGCAGGGGGTGCAGAGTGTAGTTGGGGATATAGGAGGTGTGGTGGAAGGGATGCAGGGGGTGCAGAGTGTAGTGGAGGATATAGAAGGTGGGGTGGAAGAGATGCAGGGGGTGCAGAGTGTAGTGGGGGATATAGGTGTGGTGGAAGGGATGCAGGGGTGCAGAGTGTAGTGGGGGATATATGAGAGGTGGGGTGGAAGGGATGCAGGGGGTGCAGAGTGTAGTGGGGGATATGGAAGGTGTGGTGGAAGGGATGCAGGGGGTGCAGAGTGTAGTGGGGGATATAGAAGGTGTGGTGGAAGGAATGCAGGGGTGCAGAGTGTAGTGGGGGATATATGAGAGGTGGGGTGGAAGGGATGCAGGGGGTGCAGAGTGTAGTGGGGGATATAGGAGGTGTAGGAAGGGATGCAGGGTTTGCAGAGTGTAGTGGGGGATATAGGAGGTGTAGGATGGGATGCAGGGTTTGCAGAGTGTAGTGGGGGATATAGGAGGTGTGGAGGAAGGTGTAGGATGGGATGCAGGGGGTGCAGAGTGTAGTGCGGGATATAGGTGGTGTGGAGGAAGGTGTAGGAAGGGATACAGGGGGTACAGAGTGTAGTGGTGGATATAGGAGGTGTGTAGGAAGGGATGCAGGGGTTTCAGAGTGTAGTGGGGGATATAGGAGGTGTGGTGGAAGGTGTAGGAAGGGATACAGGGGGTACAGAGTGTAGTGGTGGATATAGGAGGTGTGTAGGAAGGGATGCAGGGGGCGCAGAGTGTAGTGGGGGATATAGGAGGTGTGGTTGAAGGTGTAGGAAGGGATACAGGGGGTGCAGAGTGTAGTGGGGGGATATAGGAGGTGTGGTGGAAGGGATGCAAGGGGTGCAGAGTATAGTGGGGGATATATAAGAGGTGGGGTGGAAGGGATGCAGGGGGTGCAGAGTATAGTGGGGGATATATAAGAGGTGGGGTGGAAGGGATGCAGGGGGTGCAGAGTATAGTGGGGGATATATAAGAGGTGGGGTGGAAGGGATGCAGGGGGTGCAGAGTATAGTGGGGGATATATAAGATGTGGGGTGGAAGGGATACAGGGGGTACAGAGTGTAGTGGTGGATATAGGAGGTGTGTAGGAAGGGATGCAGGGGGCGCAGAGTGTAGTGGGGGATATAGGAGGTGTGGAGGAAGGTGTAGGAAGGGACGCAGGGGGTGCAGAGTGTAGTGGGGGGTATAGGAGGTTTGGGGGAAGGTGTAGGAAGGGATGCAGGGGGTGCAGAGTGTAGTGGGGATATAGGAGGTGTGGAGGAAGGTGTAGGAAGGGATGCAGGGGGTGCAGAGCGTAGTGGGAGATATAGGATGTGTGGTAGAAGGTGTAGGAAGGGATGCAGGGGGTGCAGAGTGTAGTGGGGGGTATAGAAGTTGTGTAGGAAGGGATGCAGGGGGTGCAGAGTGTAGTGGGGGATATAGGAGGTGGGGGGAAGGTGTAGGAAGTAATGCAGGGGGTGCAGAGTGTAGTGGGGGATATAGGAGGTGTGGGGGAAGGTGTAGGAAGGGGTGCAGGGGGTGCAGAGTGTAGTGGGGATATAGGAGGTGTGGAGGAAGGTGTAGGAAGGGATGCAGGGGGTGCAGAGCGTAGTGGGAGATATAGGATGTGTGGTAGAAGGTGTAGGAAGGGATGCAGGGGGTGCAGAGTGTAGTGGGGGGTATAGAAGTTGTGTAGGAAGGGATGCAGGGGGTGCAGAGTGTAGTGGGGGATATAGGAGGTGGGGGGAAGGTGTAGGAAGTAATGCAGGGGGTGCAGAGTGTAGTGGGGGATATAGGAGGTGTGGGGGAAGGTGTAGGAAGGGGTGCAGGGGGTGCAGAGTGTAGTGGGGGATATAGGAGGTGTGGGGGAAGGTGTAGGAAGGGGTGCAGGGGGTGCAGAGTGTAGTGGGGGATATAGGAGGTGTGGAGGAAGGTGTAGGAAGGGATGCAGGGGAAGGTGTGGGAAGGGATGCAGGGGGTGCAGAGTGTAGTGGGGGGTATAGAAGTTGTGTAGGAAGAGATGCAGGGGGTGCAGAGTGTAGTGGGGGATATAGGAGGTGGGGGGAAGGTGTAGGAAGGAATGCAGGGGGTGCAGAGTGTAGTGTGGGATATAGGAGGTGTGGAGGAAGGTGTAGGAAGGTATGCAGGGGGTGCAGAGTGTAGTGGGGGATAAAGGAGGTGTGGAGAAAGGTGTAGGAAGGGATGCAGGGGGTGCAGAGTGTAGTGGGGGATAAAGGATGTGTGTAGGAAGGTGTAGGAAGGGATGCTGGGGGTGCAGAGTGTAGTGGGGGATATGGGTGTGGTGGAAGGTGTAGGAAGGGATGCAGGGGGTGCAGAGTGTAGTGGGGGATATAGGAGGTGTGGAGGAAGGTGTAGGAAGGTATGCAGGGGGTGCAGAGTGTAGTGGGGGATAAAGGAGGTGTGGAGGAAGGTGTAGGAAGGGATGCAGGGGGTGCAGAGTGTAGTGGGGGATAAAGGAGGTGTGTAGGAAGGTGTAGGAAGGGATGCTGGGGGTGCAGAGTGTAGTGGGGGATATGGGTGTGGTGGAAGGTGTAGGAAGGGATGCAGGGGGTGCAGAGTGTAGTGGGGGATATAGGAGATGTGGTGGAAGGTGTAGGAAGGGATGCATGGGGTGCAGAGTGTAGTGGGGGATATAGGAGGTGTGGGGGAAGGTGTAGGAAGGGATGCAGGGGGTGCAGAGTGTAGTGGGGGTATACAGGAGGTGTGGTGGAAGGTGTAGGAAGGGATACAGGGGGTGCAGAGTGTAGTGGGGGATATGGGTGTGGTGGAAGGTGTAGGAAGGGATGCAGGGGGTGCAGAGTGTAGTGCGGGATATAGGAGGTGTGGAGGAAGGTGTAGGAAGGGATGCAGGGGGTGCAGAGTGTAGTGCGGGATATAGGAGTTGTGGTGGAAGGTGTAGGAAGGGATGTAGGGGGTGTAGAGTGTAGTGGGTGGTATAGGAAGTGTGGAGGAAGGTGTAGGAAGGGATACAGGGGGTGCAGAGTGTAGTGGGGGATATAGGAAGTGTGGTGGAAGTGTAGGAAGGGATGCGGGGGGTGCAGGGTGTAGTGAGGGATATAGGAGGTATGGAGGAAGGTATAGGAAGGGATGCAGGGGGTGCAGAGTGTAGTGGGGGGATATAGGAAGTGTGTAGGAAGGGATGCAGGAGGTGCAGAGTGTAGTGGGTGATATAGGAGGTGCGGAGGAAGGTATAGGAAGGGATGCAGGAGGTGCAGAGTGTAGTTGGGGATATAGGAGGTGTGGAGGAAGGTATAGGAAGGGATGCAGGAGGTGCAGGGTGTAGTGGGGGATATAGGAGGTGTGGAGGAAGGTGTAGGAAGGGATGCAGGAGGTGCAGAGTGTAGTTGGGGATATAGGAGGTGTGGAGGAAGGTGTAGGAAGGGATGCGGGGGTGCAGAGTGTAGTTGGGGATATAGGAGGTGTGGAGGAAGGTGTAGGAAGGGATGCAGGGGGTGCAGAGTGTAGTGGGGGATATAGGAGCTGTGTAGGAAGGTATGCAGGAGGTGCAGGGTGTAGTGGGGGATATAGGAGGTGTGGAGGAAGGTGTAGGAAGGGATGCGGGGGTGCAGAGTGTAGTTGGGGATATAGGAGGTGTGGAGGAAGGTGTAGGAAGGGATGCAGGGGGTGCAGAGTGTAGTTGGGGATATAGGAGGTGCGGAGGAAGGTGTAGGAAGGTATGCAGGAGGTGCAGGGTGTAGTGGGGGATATAGGAGGTGTGGTGGAAGGTGTAGGAAGGGATGCGGGGGTGCAGAGTGTAGTTGGGGATATAGGAGGTGTGGAGGAAGGTGTAGGAAGGGATGCAGGGGGTGCAGAGTGTAGTTGGGGATATAGGAGGTGCGGAGGAAGGTGTAGGAAGGGATGCAGGGGGTGCAGAGTGTAGTGGGGGATATAGGAGGTGTGGAGGAAGGTGTAGGAAGGGATGAAGGGGGTGAAGAGTGTAGTGGGGGATATAGAAGGTGTGGTGGAAGGGATGCAGGGGGTGCAGAGTGTAGTGGGGGATATAGGAGGTGTAGGGGAGGAGTAGAAAGGGATGCAGGGTGTATTGGGGGATATAGGAGGTGTGATGGAAGGTGTAGGATGGGATGCAGGGGGTGCAGAGTGTAGTGGGGGATATAGGAGGTGTGGTGGAAGGGATGCAGGGGGTGCAGAGTGTAGTCGGGGATATAGGAGGTGTGGTGGAAGGGATGCAGGGGGTGCAGAGTGTAGTGGAGGATATAGAAGGTGGGGTGGAAGAGATGCAGGGGGTGCAGAGTGTAGTGGGGGATATAGGTGTGGTGGAAGGGATGCAGGGGTGCAGAGTGTAGTGGGGGATATATGAGAGGTGGGGTGGAAGGGATGCAGGGGGTGCAGAGTGTAGTGGGGGATGTAGAAGGTGTGGTGGAAGGGATGCAAGGTGTGCAGAATGTAGTGGGGGATATAGAAAGTGGGGTGGAAGGGATGCAGGGAGTGCAGAGTGTAGTGGGGGATATATAAGAGGTGGGGTGGAAGGGATGCAGCGGGGTGCAGAGTGTAGTGGGGCATATATGAGAGGTGTGGTGGAAGGGATGCAGGGGGTGCAGAGTGTAGTGGGGGATATAAAAGGTGTGGTGGAAGGGATGCAGGGGGTGCAGAATGTAGTGGGGGATATAGGAGGTGTGGTGGAAGGGATGCAGGGGGTGCAGAGTGTAGTGGGGGATATAGGAGGTGTGGTGGAAGGGATGCAGGGGGTGCAGAGTGTAGTGGGGGATATAGAAGGTGTGGTTGAAGGGATGCAGGGGGTGCAGAGTGTAGTGGGGGATATAGAAGGTGTGGTGGAAGGGATGCGGGGTGTGCAGAGTGTAGTGGGGGATATATGAGAGGTGGGGTGGAAGGGATGCAGGGGGTGCAGAGTGTAGTGGGGGATATAGAAGGTGTGGTGGAAGGGATGCAGGGGGTGCAGAGTGTAGTGGGGGATATATGAGAGGTGTGGTGGAAGGGATGCAGGGGTTGCAGAGTGTAGTGGGGGATATAGAAGGTGTGGTGGAAGGGATGCAGGGGGTGCAGAGTGCAGTGGGGGATATAGAAGGTGTGGTGGAAGGGATGCAGGGGGTGCAGAGTGTAGTGGGGGATATATGAGAGGTGGGGTGGAAGGGATGCAGGGGGTGCAGAGTGTAGTGGGGGATATAGAAGGTGTGGTGGAAGGGATGCAGGGGGTGCAGACTATAGTGGGGGATATATAAGAGGTGGGGTGGAAGGGATGCAGGGGGTGCAGATTGTAGTGGGGGATATATGAGAGGTGTGGTGGAAGGGATGCAGGGGGTGCAGAGTGTAGTGGGGGATATAGAAGGTGTGGTGGAAGGGATGCAGGGGGTGCAGAGTGTAGTGGGGGATATATAAGAGGTGGGGTGGAAGGGATGCAGGGGGTGCAGACTATAGTGGGGGATATATAAGAGGTGGGGTGGAAGGGATGCAGGGGGTGCAGAGTGCAGTGGGGGATATAGAAGGTGTGGTGGAAGGGATGCAGGGGGTGCAGAGTGTAGTGGGGGATATATGAGAGGTGGGGTGGAAGGGATGCAGGGGGTGCAGAGTGTAGTGGGGGATATAGAAGGTGTGGTGGAAGGGATGCAGGGGGTTCAGAGTGTAGTGGGGGATATATAAGAGGTGGGGTGGAAGGGATGCAGGGGGTGCAGACTATAGTGGGGGATATATAAGAGGTGGGGTGGAAGGGATGCAGGGGGTGCAGAGTGTAGTGCGGGATATAGAAGGTGTGGTGGAAGGGATGCAGGGGGTGCAGAGTGTAGTGGGGATATATGAGAGGTGGGGTGGAAGGGATGCAGGGGGTGCAGAGTGTAGTGGGGGATATATGAGAGGTGGGGTGGAAGGGATGCAGGGGGTGCAGAGTGTAGTGGGGGATATAGGAGGTGTGGTGGAAGGGATGCAGGGGGTGCAGAGTGTAGTGGGTGATATAGGAGGTGTGGTGGAAGGGATGCAGGGGGTGCAGAGTGTAGTGGGGGATATATAAGAGGTGGGGTGGAAGGGATGCAGGGGGTGCAGAGTGTAGTGGGGGATATAGAAGGTGTGGTGGAAGGGATGCAGGGGGTGCAGAGTGTAGTGGGGGATATAAGAGGTGGGGTGGAAGGGATGCAGGGGGTGCAGAGTGTAGTGGGGGATATAGAAGGTGTGGTGGAAGGGATGCAGGGGGTGCAGAGTGTAGTGGGGGATATATGAGAGGTGGGGTGGAAGGGATGCAGGGGGTGCAGAGTGTAGTGGGGGATATATGAGAGGTGGGGTGGAAGGGATGCAGGGGGTGCAGAGTGTAGTGGGGGATATATGAGAGGTGGGGTGGAAGGGATGCAGGGGGTGCAGAGTGTAGTGGGGGATATAGGAGGTGTGGTGGAAAGGATGCAGGGGGTGCAGAGTGTAGTGGGGGATATAGGAGGTGTGGTGGAAGGGATGCAGGGGGTGCACAGTGTAGTGGGGGATATAGGAGGTGTGGTGGAAGGGATGCAGGGGGTGCAGAGTGTAGTGGGGGATATAGGAGGTGGGGTGGAAGGGATGCAGGGGGTGCAGAGTGTAGTGGGGGATATAGAAGGTGTGGTGGAAGGGATGCAGGGGGTGCAGAGTGTAGTGGGGGATATAAGAGGTGGGGTGGAAGGGATGCAGGGGGTGCAGAGTGTAGTGGGGGATATAGAAGGTGTGGTGGAAGGGATGCAGGGGTTGCAGAGTGTAGTGGGGGATATAAGAGGTGGGGTGGAAGGAATGCAGGGGGTGCAGAGTGTAGTGGGGGATATAGAAGGTGTGGTGGAAGGGATGCAGGGGTTGCAGAGTATAGTGGGGGATATAGAAGGTGTGGTGGAAGGGATGCAGGGGGTGCAGACTATAGTGGGGGATATATAAGAGGTGGGGTGGAAGGGATGCAGGGGGTGCAGAGTGTAGTGGGGGATATATAAGAGGTGGGATGGAAGGGATGCAGGGGGTGCAGAGTGTAGTGGGATATAGAAGGTGTGGTGGAAGGAATGCAGGGGGTTAAGAGTATAGTGGGGGATATATAGAAGGTGGGGTGGAAGGGATGCAGGGGGTGCAGAGTATAGTGGGGGATATATAAGAGGTGGGGTGGAAGGGATGCCGGGGGTGCAGGGTATAGTGGGGGATATATAAGAGGTGGGGTGGAAGGGATGCAGGGGGTGCAGAGTGTAGTGGGGGATATATAAGAGGTGGGGTGGAAGGGATGCAGGGGGTGCAGACTATAGTGGGGGATATAGAAGGTGTGGTGGAAGGGATGCAGGGGGTGCAGAGTATAGTGGGGGATATATAAGAGGTGGGATGGAAGGGATGCAGGGGGTGTAGAGTGTAGTGGGATATAGAAGGTGTGGTGGAAGGGATGCAGGGGGTGCAGACTATAGTGGGGGATATATAAGAGGTGGAGTGGAAGGGATGCAGGGGGTGCAGACTATAGTGGGGGATATATAAGAGGTGGGGTGGAAGGGATGCAGGGGGTGCAGAGTGTAGTGGGGGATATATAAGAGGTGGGGTGGAAGGGATGCAGGGGGTGCAGAGTATAGTGGGGGATATATAAGAGGTGGGGTGGAAGGGATGCAGGGGGTGCAGAGTATAGTGGGGGATATATAAGAGGTGGGGTGGAAGGGATGCAGGGGGTGCAGAGTATAGTGGGGGATATATAAGAGGTGGGGTGGAAGGGATGCAGGGGGCGCAGAGTGTAGTGGGGAATATAGAAGGTGTGGTGGAAGGGATGCAGGGGGTGCAGAGTGTAGTGGGGGATATAGAAGGTGTGGTGGAAGGGATGCAGGGGGTGCAGAGTATAGTGGGGGATATATAAGAGGTGGGGTGGAAGGGATGCAGGGGGTGCAGAGTATAGTGGGGGATATATAAGAGGTGGGGTGGAAGGGATGCAGGGGGTGCAGAGTATAGTGGGGGATATAGAAGGTGTGGTGGAAGGGATGCAGGGGGTGCAGAGTATAGTGGGGGATATATAAGAGGTGGGGTAGAAGGGATGCAGGGGTTGCAGACTATAGTGGGGGATATATAAGAGGTGGGGTGGAAGGGATGCAGGGGGTGCAGAGTGTAGTGGGGGATATAGAAGGTGTGGTGGAAGGGATGCAGGGGGTGCAGAGTGTATTGTTGGATATATGAGAGGTGGGGTGGAAGGGATGCAGGGGGTGCAGAGTGTAGTGGGGGATATAGAAGGTGTGGTGGAAGGGATGCAGGGGGTGCAGAGTGTATTGTTGGATATATGAGAGGTGGGGTGGAAGGGATGCAGGGGGTGCAGAGTGTAGTGGGGGATATAGAAGGTGTGGTGGAAGGGATGCAGGGGGTTCAGAGTGTAGTGGGGGATATATAAGAGGTGGGGTGGAAGGGATGCAGGGGGTGCAGAGTGTAGGGTGGGATATAGAAGGTGTGGTGGAAGGGATGCAGGGGGTGCAGAGTGTAGTGGGGATATATGAGAGGTGGGGTGGAAGGGATGCAGGGGGTGCAGAGTGTAGTGGGGGATATATGAGAGGTGTGGTGGAAGGGATGCAGGGGGTGCAGAGTGTAGTGGGGGATATAGGAGGTGTGGTGGAAGGGATGCAGGGGGTGCAGAGTGTAGTGGGTGATATAGGAGGTGTGGTGGAAGGGATGCAGGGGGTACAGAGTGTAGTGGGGGATATAGGAGGTGGGGTGGAAGGGATGCAGGGGGTGCAGAGTGTAGTGGGGGATATAGAAGGTGTGGTGGAAGGGATGCAGGGGGTGCAGAGTGTAGTGGGGGATATATGAGAGGTGGGGTGGAAGGGATGCAGGGGGTGCAGAGTGTAGTGGGGGATATATGAGAGGTGGGGTGGAAGGGATGCAGGGGGTGCAGAGTGTAGTGGGGGATATATGAGAGGTGGGGTGGAAGGGATGCAGGGGGTGCAGAGTGTAGTGGGGGATATAGGAGGTGTGGTGGAAGGGATGCAGGGTGTGCAGAGTGTAGTGGGGGATATAGGAGGTGTGGTGGAAGGGATGCAGGGGGTGCACAGTGTAGTGGGGGATATAGGAGGTGTGGTGGAAGGGATGCAGGGGGTGCAGAGTGTAGTGGGGGATATAGGAGGTGGGGTGGAAGGGATGCAGGGGGTGCAGAGTGTAGTGGGGGATATAGAAGGTGTGGTGGAAGGGATGCAGTGGGTGCAGAGTGTAGTGGGGGATATAAGAGGTGGGGTGGAAGGGATGCAGGGGGTGCAGAGTGTAGTGGGGGATATATAAGAGGTGGGGTGGAAGGGATGCAGGGGTTGCAGAGTATAGTGGGGGATATAGAAGGTGTGGTGGAAGGGATGCAGGGGGTGTAGACTATAGTGGGGGATATATAAGAGGTGGGGTGGAAGGGATGCAGGGGGTGCAGAGTGTAGTGGGGGATATATAAGAGGTGGGATGGAAGGGATGCAGGGGGTGCAGAGTGTAGTGGGATATAGAAGGTGTGGTGGAAGGGATGCAGGGGGTGCAGAGTATAGTGGGGGATATATAGAAGGTGGGGTGGAAGGGATGCAGGGGGTGCAGAGTATAGTGGGGGATATAGAAGAGGTGGGGTGGAAGGGATGCAGGGGGTGCAGAGTATAGTGGGGGATATATAAGAGGTGGGGTGGAAGGGATGCAGGGGGTGCAGAGTGTAGTGGGGGATATATAAGAGGTGGGGTGGAAGGGATGCAGGGGGTGCAGACTATAGTGGGGGATATAGAAGGTGTGGTGGAAGGGATGCAGGGGGTGCAGAGTATAGTGGGGGATATATAAGAGGTGGGATGGAAGGGATGCAGGGGGTGTAGAGTGTAGTGGGATATAGAAGGTGTGGTGGAAGGGATGCAGGGGGTGCAGACTATAGTGGGGGATATATAAGAGGTGGGGTGGAAGGGATGCAGGGGGTGCAGACTATAGTGGGGGATATATAAGAGGTGGGGTGGAAGGGATGCAGGGGGTGCAGAGTGTAGTGGGGATATATAAGAGGTGGGGTGGAAGGGATACAGGGGGTGCAGAGTATAGTGGGGGATATATAAGAGGTGGGGTGGAAGGGATGCAGGGGGTGCAGAGTATAGTGGGGGATATATAAGAGGTGGGGTGGAAGGGATGCAGGGGGTGCAGAGTATAGTGGGGGATATATAAGAGGTGGGGTGGAAGGGATGCAGGGGGCGCAGAGTGTAGTGGGGAATATAGAAGGTGTGGTGGAAGGGATGCAGGGGGTGCAGAGTGTAGTGGGGGATATAGAAGGTGTGGTGGAAGGGATGCAGGGGGTGCAGAGTATAGTGGGGGATATATAAGAGGTGGGGTGGAAGGGATGCAGGGGGTGCAGAGTATAGTGGGGGATATATAAGAGGTGGGGTGGAAGGGATGCAGGGGGTGCAGACTATAGTGGGGGATATATAAGAGGTGTGGTGGAAGGGATGCAGGGGGTGCAGAGTGTAGTGGGTGATATAGGAGGTGTGGTGGAAGGGATGCAGGGTGTGCAGAGTGTAGTGGGATATAGAAGGTGTGGTGGAAGGGATGCAGGGGGTGCAGAGTGTAGTGGGGGATATAGAAGGTGTGGTGGAAGGGATGCAGGGCGTGCAGAGTGTAGTGTTGGATATATGAGAGGTGGGGTGGAAGGGATGCAGGGGGTGCAGAGTGTAGTGGGGGATATAGAAGGTGTGGTGGAAGGGATGCAGGGGGTTCAGAGTGTAGTGGGGGATATATAAGAGGTGGGGTGGAAGGGATGCAGGGGGTGCAGAGTGTAGTGGGGGATATAGAAGGTGTGGTGGAAGGGATGCAGGGGGTGCAGAGTGTAGTGGGGATATATGAGAGGTGGGGTGGAAGGGATGCAGGGGGTGCAGAGTGTAGTGGGGGATATATGAGAGGTGTGGTGGAAGGGATGCAGGGGGTGCAGAGTGTAGTGGGGGATATAGGAGGTGTGGTGGAAGGGATGCAGGGGGTGCAGAGTGTAGTGGGGGATATAGAAGGTGTGGTGGAAGGGATGCAGGGGGTGCAGAGTGTAGTGGGGATATATGAGAGGTGGGGTGGAAGGGATGCAGGGGGTGCAGAGTGTAGTGGGGGATATATGAGAGGTGTGGTGGAAGGGATGCAGGGGGTGCAGAGTGTAGTGGGGGATATAGGAGGTGTGGTGGAAGGGATGCAGGGGGTGCAGAGTGTAGTGGGGGATATAGGAGGTAGGGTGGAAGGGATGCAGGGGGTGCAGAGTGTAGTGGGGGATATAGAAGGTGTGGTGGAAGGGATGCAGGGGGGTGCAGAGTGTAGTGGGGGATATATGAGAGGTGGGGTGGAAGGGATGCAGGGGGTGCAGAGTGTAGTGGGGGATATATGAGAGGTGTGGTGGAAGGGATGCAGGGGGTGCAGAGTGTAGTGGGGGATATAGGAGGTGTGGTGGAAGGGATGCAGGGGGTGCAGAGTGTAGTGGGGGATATAGGAGGTAGGGTGGAAGGGATGCAGGGGGTGCAGAGTGTAGTGGGGGATATAGAAGGTGTGGTGGAAGGGATGCAGGGGGTGCAGAGTGTAGTGGGGGATATATGAGAGGTGGGGTGGAAGGGATGCAGGGGGTGCAGAGTGTAGTGGGGGATATATGAGAGGTGGGGTGGAAGGGATGCAGGGGGTACAGAGTGTAGTGGGGGATATATGAGAGGTGGGGTGGAAGGGATGCAGGGGGTGCAGAGTGTAGTGGGGGATATAGGAGGTGTGGTGGAAGGGATGCAGGGTGTGCAGAGTGTAGTGGGGGATATAGGAGGTGTGGTGGAAGGGATGCAGGGGGTGCACAGTGTAGTGGGGGATATAGGAGGTGTGGTGGAAGGGATGCAGGGGGTGCAGAGTGTAGTGGGGGATATAAGAGGTGGGGTGGAAGGAATGCAGGGGGTGCAGAGTGTAGTGGGGGATATAGAAGGTGTGGTGGAAGGGATGCAGGGGGTGCAGAGTGTAGTGGGGGATATAAGAGGTGGGGTGGAAGGGATGCAGGGGGTGCAGAGTGTAGTGGGGGATATATAAGAGGTGGGGTGGAAGGGATGCAGGGGTTGCAGAGTATAGTGGGGGATATAGAAGGTGTGGTGGAAGGGATGCAGGGGGTGCAGACTATAGTGGGGGATATATAGGAGGTGGGGTGGAAGGGATGCAGGGGGTGCAGAGTGTAGTGGGGGATATATAAGAGGTGGGATGGAAGGGATGCAGGGGGTGCAGAGTGTAGTGGGATATAGAAGGTGTGGTGGAAGGGATGCAGGGGGTGCAGAGTATAGTGGGGGATATATAGAAGGTGGGGTGGAAGGGATGCAGGGGGTGCAGAGTATAGTGGGGGATATATAAGAGGTGGGGTGGAAGGGATGCAGGGGGTGCAGAGTGTAGTGGGGGATATATAAGAGGTGGGGTGGAAGGGATGCAGGGGGTGCAGACTATAGTGGGGGATATATAAGAGGTGGGGTGGAAGGGATGCAGGGGGTGCAGACTATAGTGGGGGATATAGAAGGTGTGGTGGAAGGGATGCAGGGGGTGCAGAGTATAGTGGGGGATATATAAGAGGTGGGATGGAAGGGATGCAGGGGGTGCAGAGTGTAGTGGGATATAGAAGGTGTGGTGGAAGGGATGCAGGGGGTGCAGACTATAGTGGGGGATATATAAGAGGTGGGGTGGAAGGGATGCAGGGGGTGCAGACTATAGTGGGGGATATATAAGAGGTGGGGTGGAAGGGATGCAGGGGGTGCAGAGTGTAGTGGGGGATATATAAGAGGTGGGGTGGAAGGGATGCAGGGGGTGCAGAGTATAGTGGGGGATATATAAGAGGTGGGGTGGAAGGGATGCAGGGGGCGCAGAGTGTAGTGGGGAATATAGAAGGTGTGGTGGAAGGGATGCAGGGGGTGCAGAGTGTAGTGGGGGATATAGAAGGTGTGGTGGAAGGGATGCAGGGGGTGCAGAGTATAGTGGGGGATATATAAGAGGTGGGGTGGAAGGGATGCAGGGGGTGCAGAGTATAGTGGGGGATATAGAAGGTGTGGTGGAAGGGATGCAGGGGGTGCAGAGTATAGTGGGGGATATAGAAGGTGTGGTGGAAGGGATGCAGGGGGTGCAGAGTATAGTGGGGGATATATAAGAGGTGGGGTGGAAGGGATGCAGGGGGTGCAGAGTATAGTGGGGGATATATAAGAGGTGGGGTGGAAGGGATGCAGGGGGTGCAGAGTATAGTGGGGGATATATAAGAGGTGGGGTGGAAGGGATGCAGGGGGTGCAGAGTATAGTGGGGGATATAGAAGGTATGGTGGAAGGGATGCAGGGGGTGCAGAGTATAGTGGGGGATATATAAGAGGTGGGGTGGAAGGGATGCAGGGGGTGCAGAGTATAGTGGGGGATATATAAGAGGTGGGGTGGAAGGGATGCAGGGGGTGCAGAGTATAGTGGGGGATATATAAGAGGTGGGGTGGAAGGGATGCAGGGGGTGCAGAGTATAGTGGTTGATATAGAAGGTGTGGTGGAAGGGATGCAGGGGGTGCAGAGTATAGTGGGGGATATATAAGAGGTGGGGTGGAAGGGATGCAGGGGGTGCAGAGTATAGTGGGGGATATATAAGAGGTGGGGTGGAAGGGATGCAGGGGGTGCAGAGTGTAGTGGGGGATATATAAGATGTGGGGTGGAAGGGATGCAGGGGGTGCAGAGTGTAGTGGGGGATATATGAGAGGTGTGGTGGAAGGGATGCAGGGGGTGCAGAGTATAGTGGGGGATATATAAGAGGTGGGGTGGAAGGGATGCAGGGGGTGCAGAGTATAGTGGGGGATATATAAGAGGTGGGGTGGAAGGGATGCAGGGGGTGCAGAGTATAGTGGGGGATATATAAGAGGTGGGGTGGAAGGGATGCAGGGGGCGCAGAGTATAGTGGGGGATATATAAGAGGTGGGGTGGAAGGGATGCAGGGGGCGCAGAGTATAGTGGGGGATATATAAGAGGTGGGGTGGAAGGGATGCAGGGAGCGCAGAGTATAGTGGGGGATATATAAGAGGTGGGGTGGAAGGGATGCAGGGGGCGCAGAGTATAGTGGGGGATATATAAGAGGTGGGGTGGAAGGGATGCAGGGGGTGCAGAGTATAGTGGGGGATATATAAGAGGTGGGGTGGAAGGGATGCAGGGGGTGCAGAGTATAGTGGGGGATATATAAGAGGTGGGGTGGAAGGGATGCAGGGGGTGCAGAGTATAGTGGGGGATATATAAGAGGTGGGGTGGAAGGGATGCAGGGGGTGCAGAGTATAGTGGGGGATATAGAAGGTATGGTGGAAGGGATGCAGGGGGTGCAGAGTATAGTGGGGGATATATAAGAGGTGGGGTGGAAGGGATGCAGGGGGTGCAGAGTATAGTGGGGGATATATAAGAGGTGGGGTGGAAGGGATGCAGGGGGTGCAGAGTATAGTGGGGGATATATAAGAGGTGGGGTGGAAGGGATGCAGGGGGTGCAGAGTATAGTGGTTGATATAGAAGGTGTGGTGGAAGGGATGCAGGGGGTGCAGAGTATAGTGGGGGATATATAAGAGGTGGGGTGGAAGGGATGCAGGGGGTGCAGAGTATAGTGGGGGATATATAAGAGGTGGGGTGGAAGGGATGCAGGGGGTGCAGAGTGTAGTGGGGGATATATAAGATGTGGGGTGGAAGGGATGCAGGGGGTGCAGAGTGTAGTGGGGGATATATGAGAGGTGTGGTGGAAGGGATGCAGGGGGTGCAGAGTATAGTGGGGGATATATAAGAGGTGGGGTGGAAGGGATGCAGGGGGTGCAGAGTATAGTGGGGGATATATAAGAGGTGGGGTGGAAGGGATGCAGGGGGTGCAGAGTATAGTGGGGGATATATAAGAGGTGGGGTGGAAGGGATGCAGGGGGTGCAGAGTATAGTGGGGGATATATAAGAGGTGGGGTGGAAGGGATGCAGGGGGTGCAGAGTATAGTGGGGGATATATAAGAGGTGGGGTGGAAGGGATGCAGGGGGCGCAGAGTATAGTGGGGGATATATAAGAGGTGGGGTGGAAGGGATGCAGGGGGCGCAGAGTATAGTGGGGGATATATAAGAGGTGGGGTGGAAGGGATGCAGGGGGTGCAGAGTATAGTGGGGGATATATAAGAGGTGGGGTGGAAGGGATGCAGGGGGCGCAGAGTATAGTGGGGGATATATAAGAGGTGGGGTGGAAGGGATGCAGGGGGTGCACAGCCTTCATAGTCCGGGATCTGTCTTCTCTCTCCTCAGTGCTCTTGTCTTGTGTTTCCATGAAGTGGTCACTAGGGGGCTCCTCACACCACATTTATGGGGCGGTAACATTGGAATCTCTCTCTCACACTTTACTGGAACTGAAGACTGACAAAGAAGCTCTGCAGAAAACACGACCTGCAGAGCCTCCTCCTCCCCTCCCCCTTCTGTCTGCAGCCTGGTGATCTGGGAACACCTTTTCCTCACCTGTGTGTACAGTACCCCCGCCCCGGGATTCACCCGGACAGTCCGGGTTTTAAAACTTGTGTCCGGGTTTCAGACCGCGGCTCCCCAACTAACTGAGAACCACAACTACCTCGAGAAAGTGCGTCTCCAACATACTCCTCCGTGGCCTTATCCTCCAAGACCGACAAAGGGTAAACCCGGCCACGAGGGGGAGTGGCACCAGGTTGAAGGTCAATTGCGCAATCATACGACCCGGTATGGAGGCAAACTACCGGCTTGACCTTTGTCAAAGACATTGGTAAAATGGCGGTGCTCCTCCGGCAGGGAGGAGAGTGAAGAGGTGCTCAGGACCTTGGCCACCTTCTGGAAGCATGTCTCACTGCATTGTGGTGACCAGGAGAGAACCTCAGCACGGAGCCAATCAAAAGAGGGGTTGTGCCTCTAACCAAGGATAACCAATAACCAGTGGAAATGTAGGTGATGAAATCACTTGGAATTGGTTTATCTCATGGTGAAGAGCCCCTACGGCCATGGACAATGGAACCGTCTCATGAGTCACATGGACAGGCTCTAGAGGTCTCCCGTCAAGAGCCTCAAACTCAGGGTAACTCAGGACCACGGGTTTTTGCGTCTCCCATAGAGGGTTTGCCCAGGCCAAGGCTCTCTCAGAAAGCAAAGATATCACGAAACCTACTTTGCTTCTGTCCGTGGGCAACGCCTGGGGCAGCATCTCAAAGTATCTTAACCTGGTTGAGAAACCCTCTGAATTGGACTGGATCGCCCCAAATCGCTGAAGAAGTGGAACCAGACATACCTCTTATAGAGGTAATACTCAGGATGGTGCCTGCACAGAGACTGGAGCAGCAGCAGGTACGGCCTGCAACTCGGGTTGTACCGGAGAAGCCACAGTGGAAGATTCCAGGTGAGCCGTGCGACTCAGGAGCGTTTGTAACGCCATGGCAAACTGATCCATGAGGTGATCCTGATCATCCAATCTGGAAAAAATATTACCAACAAGTGGACTGACTGCATCTTCTGAATTCATGGCCTTCGCCTATCAGAAACCATGAATCAGACCGAGACAGAAGTATAGTAAAATCACACTTGTTTAATAATAATAATAAAAAAAGGTAAACAAACATAGCCAGAGTTCAGGAACCGGATTGGATAGTCAGACAAGCCAAAATATCAGGGAGCCGGAGATGAGCGTAGAAGAACAGTAAGCAGGATCTGGAGCCAGAAGGAATGTCAGCCAAGCAAGTCTTCAACAGGAACACAGGCGAGCGTCTCTAGAGATGTGACCAAGGTGAAGGCAGAGATTATCTGGGCTGGACGGCTTAAGTAGGCAGGACTTACGAGCAGGATCATCAACAGGTGAGTCACTGTGGAGAGATAGGAGCTGGCAATTAGCCGACAGCTGAGCGGCCAACTCAGAGAAGGAAGGGCCCTGACAGTTACCCACCCCGGACCCCTGTACTATGTACATTACCCACCCCGGACCCCTGTACTATGTACATTACCCACCCCGGACCCCTGTACTATGTACATTACCCACCCCTGACCCCTGCACTATGTACATTACCCACCCCGGACCCCTGCACTATGTACATTACCCACCCCGGACCCCTGTACTATGTACATTACCCACCCCGGACCCCTGCACTATGTACATTACCCACCCCGGACCCCTGCACTATGTACATTACCCACCCCGGACCCCTGCACTATGTACATTACCCACCCCGGACCCCTGCACTATGTACATTACCCACCCCGGACCCCTGCACTATGTACATTACCCACCCCGGACCCCTGCACTATGTACATTACCCACCCCGGACCCCTGTACTATGTACATTACCCACCCCGGACCCCTATACTATGTACATTACCCACTCTGGACCCCTGTACTATGTACATTACCCACCCCGGACCCCTGTACTATGTACATTACCCACCCCGGACCCCTGTACTATGTACATTACCCACCCCGGACCCCTGTACTATGTACATTACCCACCCCTGACCCCTGCACTATGTACATTACCCACCCCTGACCCCTGTACTATGTACATTACCCACCCCGGACCCCTATACTATGTACATTACCCACTCTGGACCCCTGTACTATGTACATTACCCACCCCGGACCCCTGTACTATGTACATTACCCACCCCGGACCCCTGTACTATGTACATTACCCACCCCTGACCCCTGTACTATGTACATTACCCACCCCGGACCCCTGCACTATGTACATTACCCACCCCTGACCCCTGTACTATGTACATTACCCACCCCGGACCCCTGCACTATGTACATTACCCACCCCGGACCCCTGTACTATGTACATTACCCACCCCTGACCCCTGTACTATGTACATTACCCACCCCGGACCCCTGTACTATGTACATTACCCACCCCTGACCCCTGTACTATGTACATTACCCACCCCGGACCCCTGCACTATGTACATTACCCACCCCTGACCCCTGTACTATGTACATTACCCACCCCGGACCCCTGCACTATGTACATTACCCACCCCGGACCCCTGTACTATGTACATTACCCACCCCTGACCCCTGTACTATGTACATTACCCACCCCGGACCCCTATACTATGTACATTACCCACCCCGGACCCCTGTACTATGTACATTACCCACCCCGGACCCCTGTACTATGTACATTACCCACCCCGGACCCCTGTACTATGTACATTACCCACCCCTGACCCCTGTACTATGTACATTACCCACCCCGGACCCCTATACTATGTACATTACCCACCCCTGACCCCTGTACTATGTACATTACCCACCCCGGACCCCTGTACTATGTACATTACCCACCCCGGACCCCTGTACTATGTACATTACCCACCCCACATGTGGGTGTTACCGAAGGTAGTCTGTAGGCCCGCCTAGGAACACCCACTCCTCCAGACTGACATCCACCCATCAAAGTTTTTTGATGTTGCATTGCATAGAGAAGCACAGAGACCCAGTAATGACTCTGATATAAGACACGGGTACTGGATGTAAGTAGAATCATCTTCGGAGTTAAGGGGTCAAATCTGCACCCCCCCCCCTCGATCTCAGAGGACCTCCTTTACCCCAAAAAGTCAGTCAATGACTGGGTTCCATCCGGCCAATCACTTTTGGTCAATTTTTAAGGCCATTGCCGGGGAGGCCTACAGCGCCCCCCACTGCATAGACATTGTGAACGCAGACGTACCCCCATATTATACCGGGGTGATGGAACGATCGCCACCGGAGTCTGGGTTAAACAGACACCCCCCCCGGCTCAGCGGGGAAGGGGTTAAACAGGCGGCTTTATTGAGCATCCAGACAACAGAAGAACGAAATTATTCACAGCAGATCGACCAATCCCTGAATTGTCCTCTTCTGTCTATGAGCCGCACATGGCCCATTCACAGGACTCATTCCACCATCTGTCTGAATGGTGGGCCCACCCATCTCCTGAGCCCCCCCACCCCCCATCTCCTGAGCCCCCCCTGAGCCCCCCACCCCCCATCTCCTGAGCCCCCCCACCCCCCATCTCCTGAGCCCCCCACCCCCATCTCCTGAGCCCCCCCACCCCCCATATCCTGGCCCCCCCACCCCATCTCCTGAACCCCTCCCCACATCCCATCTCCTGACCCCCCACCCCCCATCTCCTGACCCCCCATCCCATCTTCTGGCCCCTATCTTTTGAGCCCCCCCACCTCCTGAGCCCCCCACCCCCATCTCCTGAGCCCCCCCCACCCCCAATCTCCTGAGCCCCCCACCCCCCATCTCCTGAGCCCCCCACCCCCATCTCCTGAGCCCCCCACCCCATCTCCTGAGCCCCCCACCCCCATCTCCTGACCCCCCATCCCATCTCCTGGCCCCTCACCCCATCTCCTGAACCCCTCCCCACATCCCATCTCCTGACCCCCCATCCCATCTCCTGACCCCCCCACCCCCCATCTTCTGGCCCCCCATCTTCTGAGCCCCCCCACCCCCATCTCCTGAGCCCTCCCATCTCCTGCCCCCCCACCCCCATCTCCTGACCCCCTACCCCCATCTTCTGGCCCCCCATCTTTTGAGCCCCCCCACCCCCATCTCCTGCCCCCCCACCTCCATCTCCTGAGCCCTCCCATCTCCTGGCCCCCCACTCCCATCTTCTGGCCCCCCACCCCCATCTCCTGAACCCCTCCCCACATCCCATCTCCTGACCCCCCACCCCCCATCTCCTGACCCCCCCACCCCCCATCTTCTGGCCCCCCATCTTCTGAGCCCCCCCACCCCCCATCTCCTGGCCCCCCACCCCCCATCTCCTGAACCCTTCCCCACATCCCATCTCCTGCCCCCCCCCACCCCCCATCTCCTGACCCCCTACCCCCATCTTCTGGCCCCCCATCTTTTGAGCCCCCCACCTCCATCTCCTGAGCCCTCTCATCTCCTGGCCCCCCACCCCCATCTTCTGGCCCCCCACCCACATCTCCTGAGCCCCCCTACCCCATTTCCTGACCCCCCCACCCCATCTCCTGAGCCCTCCCATCTCCTGGCCCCCCAAATCCCATCTCCTGGGCCCCCCACCCCCATCCCCCAATCGCCCCACCCCCCATCTCCTGGGCCGCCCCCTACCCCCATCTCTTGGGCCCCCTACCCCCATCTCTTGGGCCCCCCACCCCTATCTCCTGGTCTCCCCCCACCCCCATCTCCTGGTCCCCCACCCCCCATCTCCTGGCTCCCCACCCCCATCTCCTGAGCCCCCCACCCCATCTCCTGACCCCCCACCCCCATCTCCTGGGCCGCCCCCAACCCCCATCTCCTGACCCCCCACCCCCATCTCCTGGGCCGCCCCCAACCCCCATCTCCTGACCCCCCACCCCCATCTCCTGGGCCGCCCCCAACCCCTATCTCCTGACCACCCCACCCCCCATCTCCTGGGCCGCCCCCTACCCCCATCTCTTGGGCCCCCCACCCCCATCTCCGGGCCTCCCCCCACCCCCCATCTCCTGGGCCCCCACCCCCATCTCCTGGCTCCCCACCCCCATCTCCTGAGCCCCCCCACCCCATCTCCTGACCCCCCACTCCCATCTCCTGGCCCCCCACCCCCATCTCCTGAGCCCTCCCATCTCCTGTGCCCCCATCCCCCATCTCCTGGCTCCCCACCCCCATCTCCTGAGCCCCCCCACCCCATCTCCTGACCCCCCCCACCCCCCACCTTCTGACCGCCCCACCCCCCATCTCCTGGACCACCCCCTACCCTCATCTCTTGGGCCCCCCACCCCCATCTCCTGGCCTCCCCCCACCCCTCATCTCCTGGCCCCCCCACCCCCATCTCCTGGGCCACCCCCCATCTCCTGGCCCCCCCATCCCCTGTCTCCTGCCCCCCACCCCCGTTTCCTGGGCCCCCCACCCCGTCTCCTGACCCCCCCACCCCCATCTCCTGGCCCCCCCACCCCCCATCTCCTAGGCCCCCCCATCCCCCATCTCCTGCCCCCCCCCCCCCGTTTCCTGGGCCCCCACCCACCCCCCATCTCCAAGCTCCTAATAACCTTCCTAGGATCGGCGTGCCACAAGAGCGCAACCAATCGCCCCTCTTAACCCTTCATCCGCCAGGCAGGCGCCACTTGGCGCTGAGATGAAACGCTGTTGTGAGATTCAGCAAAATGTCGGTGAAATACTGGAAAGTTTTGGCAAAATGCATTGCAATGCGCCGTTCCTTTTGAATTGTTTGGGGTTTTTTTGCCTTTTTTCTTTTTTTTTTAAACAAATATAAAATACATTTAAAAAAAAAAAAAAAAGCAAAATAAACAGCGATGGCCCATTTACGTTGTTTTTGTGGCGCGTTAACGCACGTTATATCTCATTTCTAGTTTAGGGGGGTCTGTGGGACTTTATATGAGGGGATCATCTATAAGGTATACAGAGGATAAATGACATCTCTGTAATATCTATACAAAGAAATAGGACATTATCTTATGATAATAATTCCATAGAAAATGAGTACAGGGGACACACGATTAAATACCTGCATAGAGTATTAGATAAAAACATCTTTAATACATAGATACATAAATAATCCAAAAAATGAATGGCACATGATCTATATACAAGAACCCCAAATTTGGTAGCACATAATTGAGGTATAATCAATAGTCAAATACATAATCCACAATGAAATGGTAGGATACAGTGTAGGGTTTAGACACAACATCTGTTGGCTCAACGCGTTTCGTGACTTGGTGTCACTCATCACCAAGTCACGAAACGCGTTGAGCCAACAGATGCATCTAAACTCTATACAGGGGAAGAGGGGCTTCACAGGGACTGATCACTATGATAGCCAATCTGAGGCTACCACAACGATCAGGTGACCCGGAACTGGGAGTTCCGAGTCCCGATTGTTAGTATGGGTGCTCCCGCTGAAATCCCTCCCAGCACAAAGGGAGATACGCAGATATGCCGCCCCAAGGGATAAAAGCCCCATCCAGGTAGGCTGTATATATGTGTAAGGGTAGCATGAAGGGGTTAACCTGTTGGCACCCACATAACATATTAATAGTCACAAATCACATATATGTGTCACTGGGCGGCCGATGTTTCTGTGCTGAGAGCCCGCTCATTGCCCGCTCATTGCCCGCTCACTGCCTGCTCACTGCCTACTCATTGTGTGCCCACTGTCCATTCATTGCCTGCTCATTGCCCACTCACTGCCCGGTCATTACCTGGTCACTGACCGCCCACTGCCCGCTTATTGCCCACCAACTGCCCGCTCACTGCCCGCCCACTGCCCAATCATAGACTGCTCATTGCCCGCCCGATGCCCGGTCATTACCTGCTCACTGACGCCCACTGCCCGCTCATTGCCCACCCACTGCCTGCTCATTGCCCGTCCACTGCCCGCTCATTGCCCGTCCACTGCCCGCTCATTGCCTGCCCACTTCCCGCTCATTTCCCGCCCACTGCCCAATCATAGACTGCTCATTGCCCGCCCGATTCCCGGTCATTACCTGCTCACTGACCGCCCACTGCCCGCTCATTGCCCACCCACTGCCCGCTCATTGCCCGTCCACTGCCCGCTCATTGCCCATCCACTGCCCACTCATTGCCCGCTTACTGCTCGCTCATTGCCCGCCCACTTCCCGCTCATTGTAACTTTGTAGAAGGAGGAGGAGTCATTTCCTCAGTCTCCCCTCCCCCAGTGATCAGACTGTACATTGTAACTTTGTAGCAAGGCACAAGGGGAGGAGCTGCAGCAGGGGGCTGATCTGTGTCCGACTTTCATGAACACAGTCAAGAACTACACAGGCATCGGGATTTACTTGATTGTGTTGTCTCTGAGCCGCCATCTCAGTCTGGGGAAAACCCTGGGTGATGCCTGAACAAAGATGGTGCCGTCCTTCTGGAGAGGAATGCAGGTGAAGGTATTGTGGGGGGGGGTAATAAAGGTCACACTGACACGCTATACATGTAAGGGGAATAATATATCTCATGCTGGGTCTGATTGAAGAATGGAGAAGATGAAGTGACCCCATCACTGGCTTTGTGATAAAGGAGACCGGCATGGGAATCCGCCCGACAACAAGAGTGGAATCCCGGGATTGGACAATGTCGGCTCTTCACCTGGACACAATGCGCCTTGAGTGACGGCTCTGGGACGAGACGCGTCAGTCTGTACATGATGGGAGTTATGGTGTCTGGGGCCCCGGGGTCACCCCACATTACTCCAACCCCCTTCACTTGTCTGCCGGGATTAGAATGCAGAGCGGCCTCACCGAGGAGGTTCCCTTTGTTAATTGTCCCATTCACATTTACATTAGAAGGAACACGGCCCGAGGATGGGGGACAATGAAAAGTCACCACAATGTCACCCCCCACCCGGGGATCCTGTAATGTGTGACACCGCTGTACACAGAGCCTGCTGGGGGGGGGGGGGGGGGGGGGTACTCAACTCAACCCCCCCTTCCCTGATTTTATTATAAGATAGATAGACTATATTATCAAAAGTATTGGGACGCCTGCCTTTACACGCACATGAACTTTAATGGCATCCCAGTCTTGGTCCGTAGGGTTCAATATTGAGTGGGCTCCGCCCTTTGCAGCTATAACAGCTTCACCTCTTCTGGGAAGGCCGTCCACAAGGTTTAGGAGGGTGTCTATGGGAATGTTTGACCGTTCTTCCAGAAGAGCATTTGGGAGGTCAGGCACTGATGTTGGACGAGAAGGCCTGGCTCACAGTCTCCGCTCTAATTCATCCCAAAAGTGTTCTATTGGGTTGAGGTCAGGACTCTGTGCAGGCCAGTCAAGTTCCTCCACCCCAAACTCGCTCATCCATGTCTTTATGGACCTTGCTTTTTGCTCTGGTGTGCAGTCATGTTGGAACAGGAAGGGGCCGTCCCCAAACTGTTCCCACAAAGTTGGGAGCATGAAAATGTCCAAAATGTCTTGGTATGCTGACGCCTTAAACCTGGATACACACGATACAATTTTCTGTAGATTTTTTCCTTCAGATTTACCAAAACCATATAATTTGAGGTCAAACCTTAAGAGTTTCAATTTGTATGCAGTCAGGCCGGCCCTCGCACTACATGGTTTTGGTAAATCTAAAGGAAATCGGACAACAAAAGTTGTACAGTGTGTATGGGGTCTAATGCTGCGTACACACGATCTGACTTTCCGACAACAAAACCCTGGATTTTTTTCCGAAGGATGTTGGCTCAAACTTGTCTGGCATACACACGGTCACACAAATGTTGGCCCAAAAATGTGGGAATGCTGTGAGGTACAAAACGTACGACGAGCCGAGAAAAAGGAAGTTCAATAGCCAGTGCGGCTGCTTCTGCTTGATTCCGAGCATGCGTGGAACTTTTGTGCGACGAACTTGTGTACACATGAGAGCTGTACTGGGGAGGA